>NW_026869168.1:150190-270042 GCF_020745735.1 Hemiscyllium ocellatum | reverse complement strand
GCCCTTTATTAAGTAGATACCAAAACTGCACACAACAGTGCACAATTTTCGAGATGGGGTCTCACCAAGGCCCTGTACAGTTGCAGTAAATGACCCTTACTTCTGTATTCTAAATCCCGCTGAAATGAAGGTGAATAAACCATTTATCTTCCTACTTGTTTTCTGCTCCTGCAATATTGCTTTCAGTGACTGGTGTACAGGGAGATCCAGATTTTGTTCAATGTTACAGCTCCCACATGCTGGGTCTATGTACACTGTGTACAGCGTGCCAATGCCATTCCCAGTATTGATTTCCGTGATCAGAACTCTCTGCCCTACATGGACTCAGAAGGCTGCGCAGAAATAAACAAAAATGCAGCTTAAGTTCATCTATAGATCAACATGTTTCAATCAATCCCTTTTCAAATGATAGGCTGCCATTCAATTGATCCTATCAAAGTACACAACCTCTCATCTCTGCATTGCTCTCCATCTAACAGGTATTTGCCTAGTCACTGCACTTGTCTCAATCACCTTGGAGCCTTATTTACATTCCCCTCATCCAACTACAAGCTGATATCATTTAGTGTTGTCAGCAGACTTGGGAATATTGCAATTGAGCCCCTCAACCAAAGATGTGATGTGTATTGGGAATAGCTGGATGCCAAATCTCGATCCTTGTTATATCCTCCAAGCCTTCCATTCAAAAAACATGGTTTTATTCCTACTCAATGTTTCCTGCCAGCTCTCCCATTCTAAAATACAAACAATATATTAGCCCCAGTCCCATAGGATTCAAATTTGCACAAAAGGCTTGGGGCTTTATCAAAAATCTTTCTGAGATTCCAATCGTATTGCGTTGATACCTTCTCCATAATTTTGCTAACAGCTACTTTCTCAAATGTGATTCCTATTTCATAAACCTCTGTTGACTTTGTCTATGCCCATTAATTTCAGTCCAATATTTTCTATTGAACGTTTTAGTGGATAATTTCATTCCATTCCCTTTTTCTCACCAGGCTAAAGTTCCCTAGTATTGCGAGGAAATTTTATTTTTGTTTTTCTTTCTTCTTCTGTGAAGGCATAACTGAAGTATTTGCTCCATTGATCTGCTATATACCTGTCCTCAATTGCCTGGTATCAGACTGTAAGGAAGCTACACCTTTTCTCTTAATTGTGCCATTGACGTATTTTCAGAAGATATTACAAGTTCACTCCGAGACACTGTGATAAGATATTCTTCAGAAACTGATTAATTCCTATCTTAATCTACTGAATGATTGACCTTTCACAGCCATAGAATCACAGAAGCACAGACTCTGCACTATCATAAATACAGCACGGTCTACATTAGCCCCACTTTCCAACACAAAACCGGTCGCTGTGAATCTTATGGCATTTCAAGTGCACAACCATGCATTTTCTAGGTTTTGACGTAACCATGACAATTCCCCTCTCACGAAGTGCATCCCAGACCCCAACATACTTTGTGTGGAAAACAGTCCTCACATTCTCACTAAGCCTCAAACCCTTCACTTCAAAAGTGTGTCCCTTTGACTAAAAGGACCAGTTGCTGTCTGTCCACCCGGTCCATGTTCCTCGCAATCTTATCCTCCTGATTCACGTCCCCTTTAGCCTTCTCTGCTCCAAACTAAACAACCCGAGCTTATCCTGCCTCTCTCCATAGCTGATATGCTCCATCCAAGGGAACATCCTGGTGAATCTCCTCGACACCCCCTCCAGTGCACTCACATCCTTCCTGTAATGTAGCTCCCAGAGCTGCACACAGTATTCCATCTTGGCTAACGAAAGTTCCACATAGCTCTTATAATCTATGCTTCGATGTGTGAAGGCTGTGTTTACACTCCCGTACGCTTTCTCAAATTGTGTGTTACCCTGTCCAGCCACAGTCACGGATATGTGGAGAAGCACACTCTGAGCTTCCTATTGTGCTGCCATTCATTGATTCCTTCCCTGCCAAGTTCCTTCTTCCAAAGTGCATGACCTCATGTTTATCAGGGTTACATTCCATCTACTATTGATGTGACCATCTGACCATTCCATCTGTATCTTCCTATAATATAAGACATTCCTTCTCACTGCCAACCACCCGGCTAATCTTTGTATCAAACTTACTTATGGCACCCCCACCCCTCGTCCAGATTCACAGCTGCATCCTTTATGATAAGGTTTAAAATCAGGAAACACCAGCTTATAGTCCAACAAGTTTATTTGGAGGCACGAACTTTTGAAGCGCTGCTTCTTCATCAGGTGGTTGTGCGCTTGGATGAAGCACTTCGAAAGCTAGTGCCGCTGAATAAATCTTTTGGACTATAACCTGGTGTTATGCAATTTTTAGCTTTGTCCACCCCAGTCCAACACCAACATTTCCGAATCAGAAATATTAAGAGACACAGCACTGATCCCCGAGGTACACTATTGGACACTAGCCTCCAATCACACATCAGCCTTCTACCACCACCCTCTGTCTCCTACCACTAAAGTTGATTTGGTTGCGACTTAGCTACTAACTAATGAGTCCTACCTGTTCCCTGATTATTCTGTTCCGCTGGACACACTTGGAGAATATCTGGAGATTCTCCCTAATCTTGCCTGTCAGTAGGTTTCCATGCCCCTGTGTTAGTTAGTCCCCTCCAAGTGAAGATTTTCCACCTTATTGCAGCCTTAACTGGCCTGTCCCAGATCCTGCCATTATTTGCCTTGAATGTGGAATAGACAGCGAGGGGAGCGTTCTGTTAATTGCCAAGTTGTCATATATTTTGTGAATTTTCTAAATTCACTGTGACCCACCTCTCATTGTTTGAAACTCGAGAGAACACAGAATGGGTTCCTCATCAGGCAATCTCACCATCTGAGGGATTAATCTCTGTGGTCAGTATATTCTTTCTGAGATTCGGCCACCAAAACTGTTCACTATACTCCAGGTACAGTCCCGTCAACACACTGTGAAACTGCTTCAACGTGTCTTTACATCAATGTTCTGACTCTCTTAAATGGAGGCGAACCAAACTTTAACTTCCCACTTACATGTATTCCTCCAAATTCCCTTCACATTCATTGCATTTACGAATTCACTAAGATCTTTGAGAAACCCTTCCGAAAATCCAATGTATGCCACTTCTACTGATTCCCCATTATCGATGCTGTAAGAAATTACTTAAAACAATTCCGAAGTTTATCAAGTATGATTTCTCTCTCAGAAATGCATGCTGATTCTCTCCATTGTAGCTGTTAGTTTCTAGATAACAAAAAATGTCATCCTGTGTAATGGATTCCAACAGTTTCACTACAACTCTTAATTTAACTGGTCTGCAGTTCTCCACCCTCTTTTTCCCTTTATTTCTTTGGATCCCTTCCATTCATCTATAGAGCTTGATTCACGTTTATCCACAATAGTTTCTGCCCTCTGCAGAATGTGCAGGAAAATAAAACACAGTCATCGACAGTGCAATTAATAGTACTATTGGTGATTTATTTCCGACATTTTGATAGGAAGTACATCTGTTTCGTCAGACTTAGCAATGCTCAATCTAGCTACATGTTCAAGTACTACCTTGTTACTGATATGAATTGACTTCATTTCTTTAGCTCCAGGAGTACGATATGATCACTTGGTATTACTGGGTGATTTTCTGGATCTTCCTCCATGAAGGCAGATGGAAAGTAACTGGTTGTTTTCTTGGCCATTTCCCTGTTGTCCACAATGACCTCGCCTCTCCTGATTATAAATTTCCACATTTGATCTTGCTTTTATTTTGTTTCCTTTGAAATATAGATCGCAGATTGACGCAGTCTTTGTGTTCCTGTTTGTAAGCAGGTATATTCTCTTGTTGATTTCCTTTTCAGTTTCATGGCCTTCCTTTTTTGGATCATTAATTTCTGAGAATTCTCAGGCTTTCACAATAGCTGGAATTCTTCTGAAGTCACTTCTTCTGATTAACATGTTTTCGAATTTGTTATGTTAACCATCATTGAGTCATTTTCTCACTCTTTCGTGTTCGTACCTGAAATAAATAGACGTATGTTTCAGACTTTGCAGTATTTCTAAAACCTCCTTGTCCTGACCAGCTTTATTCAGGAACACTGCAGGAGGATAGGAGCATAGAGAAGAAATTGCGAGAGCATTGCTTGCCTCTTTTCTATCATCGCTGGCCAAAGAGTCAGGTCCTGGACGACCGGAGCATAGCAAATGCTGAGCCCGTATTCAAGAAATGCTGCAAAGATAAATCTGGGAACTAATGACCAGTAATCCTAAAAGCTAGTGGGTAGGTTATTTTAGAAGATTCGGAGAGATTGGATATACATGCACTTGGAAAGACAGGGTGTGGTTCGGAGTAAGATTAGAATGGTGCTGGAAAAGCAGAGCAGGTCAGGCAGCATCCGAGGAGCAGGCAAATCCATGTTTCAAGCAAAAGCCCTTCATCAAATTCAGTACGGGAGTTTGTGTAAGGGAGATCATGACTCACAATTTTGTTGGAGTTCTTTGCTAAAGTGACCAGCAACATTGAGGAGGTCCGGGTTATATATGTTATCTAGATGGTTTATAGTACGGCCTTCAATAAGGTTCCACATGGTACGCCGCTCTGGAAGGTTAGCTCGCATGGAATTGAGGGGGAGCTGGCAAATTAGGTACAACATTGACTTGATGTTACAAAGCAGAGATTAATAATGGTCAGACTGGAGGCCTGTGAATAGTGGAATGCCTTAGGGGTCGATGCTGGCACCACTACATATTACATATATCTATGATTTAAATGAGAATGTACAGGCATGATTTGTAAGTTTGAAGACGGCACTAAAACATGTGGCATCATGGAGAGTGAGGAAGGTTATCACAAATTTCAGAAATTACAGCAGTATCTTGATCAGCTGGGGAAGTGGCTGAAAAATGGCAAATGGATTTTAATATTGATCAGTATAAGTTCTTGCATTTTAGAAAGTCAAATCAAGTTTGGAGTTTCATGGTGAATGGTTGGGTCCTAAGGAGTGTAGTGGGTCAGAGGGACCTTGGATTTCAGGTGAATGGTTCTCTGAAAGTTGATTCCGAGGTAGACAGTGAATTGAGCTTTTGGCACACTGGCCTTAATCCGTTTATATCACTAAGTATCAAAATTAGGGAGCTATGTTGCAGTTATACAGGATGCTGGTGAGGCCATATCGGCAGTGTTATGGTCAGTTTTGTTCACTTTGCTATAGGAAGGACGTTATTAAACTGGAAAGAGTGCAGAAAAGAATTACAAGGATGTTGCCAAGGTTTCAATGGTCTGAGTTATTGAAACAGGTTGGACAAGCCAGGACAATTTATTTTTGTGTGCATGAGACTGTGGGTGGATCACATTGAAGTCTATAAGATCATGACAGGCATGGATAGAGTGAATGCACCCAGTCTTTTTTCCCACGGTTGGGCAATCACAGACTAGAGGGCATCAGTTTAAGGTCAGCGGGGACAGAATAAAAGGGGACCTGAGGAACAACTTTTTAACACGGGGCTGTTACGCATATGGAATGAGAAGTGCTTGAGGCTGATACATTAACAAAATTTAAAAGGCATTTGAAAAACACACGGATAGGAAAGAATTAGAAGGATTGTGGCACAGTGCTTAGCACTGTTGCCTCACAGCGCCAGAGACCTGGGTTCAATTCCCGACTCAGGCTACTGACTGTGTGGAGTTTGCACATTCTCCCCGTGTCTGCGTGGGTTTCCTCCGGGTGCTCCGGTTTCCTCCCACAGTCCAAAGATGTGCAGGCCAGGTGAATTGGCCATGCTAAATTGCCCCTAGCGTTAGGTAAAGGGATAAATGTAGGGGAATGGGTGGGTTGCGCTTCGGTGGGTCGGTGTGGACTTGTTGGGTCGAAGGGCCTGTTTCCACACTGTAAGTAATCTAATCTAATCTGAAGGTAAGGGGCAATGGCAGGGAAATGGGATTAGCGTGGATGGGCATTTTGGTCGGAATGGACCAGTTTAGGCTGATAGGCCTGTATCCATGCTGTCGGACTCTATGACTCTAACAACCATTGCTTGTCTCCCACTGAATGTTATGTTGTACTTTCCAAATTCACTGAAGATATCTTGACACTCTAGCCTCCAGTCTTCCATGATGTTTGACTAGAATATTCAAGCATTCTATATTGCATGCGGACACCTTGTAAAATGCATCTTATAAATGCCATTATCTCTTAAAAGCTGCTTCAGACCAAGGTTAATAATTCATCATGCTGACCATACAACATCAGATTCAAAATAACCTGCTCTCTACTTTGCTTCACAACATACTCTTCAACCCACCTCATATACACTTACGGAACTTATTTTTCACTGCTTCAGCTGTCATAGTTAACACAGCTTAGATGCAACTTGAGACCATTCAATAAGACTGCGATACCCACAATACTTGCCTATCTTATTTTCAGAGCATATGATGCTCAGATTTTCTGCTACCGTTTTGGTTTCGATATATAACACACCGATATTTGCTTCTCCTTGCTATCTGTTAACTCTACCTAAACTGATTCTCTGGAAGCTGAGGGACAGGTCTGTGTCATTATTAGTGACAGATTTGGACAAGACATTCGGGAAGGCTCACCTGGACGCTGAGATGATATGAAGAAATGGCCCACAATACTGGACAAGCAACAACATCCTCCTCACTCTGTTAAGATAAGAGTTACCATATACTCTCTGCTCCCTCACACTCACTGTATATCTGTTATAGCACCTAATCCCAAACAAGGTTCACGCTCTGTCTCCAAATAAGGCTCAGGCACTACCACTCTCACTATTGAATTCAGCAACTAATAATACTATATGGATTCAAAACTGCCGACTGACTTATTCCAAACACCTCACAACTCCCCCTAATTATACCAGCACAAACAGCCGGGTCACCCATTCCCACTCTCTCTCCATCCCTTTCTCCCATTCGAGGCGAAACAGCCTGAATAGGATAGAAAGGGTCAAGCCGTTTAGTGGAGTATCCGATATCCGTTCCCTCACTCCCCTCCCCCTCCATGTGGGGAGAATTCTTGACTCGTGGAGAGGACCAGGACACCTCGTGTGGAGTATCCGAAACATCCACGTCCTACTGACCAGTTAAGGATCAATGTTCAGTGAAAGACGATTCTCATTTTAAACCCACTGACAGTTCCAACAACAATCCTTACACTTCCAAAAAAAAAATACAGATACCTCCCTGCACAGAGATGCAGACACCGAAAGACATAGATGAACACACACAATACTTACCAGGAGATAGGCATACATAAACGAATAAACACACAAATACATATGCAGTCATATACAAATGGACACAAATATAGATAGAAACACAGGCTGAAACACAGACATACTGATGTAGACACGCAAACACACAGACAACAAGCACATGGACACAAACACACACACACACACTCACACACACACACACACACACACACACTCACACACACACACACACACATACAGACACAAACAGAGGCACAGACACACATACAGACACACAGACACACACACACACGCACACACACACACACACACACGCACACACACACACACACACAGTTGCTCATACACAGATACACAGAGGCCAGACACTAGTGTCATTAAGACACAATTCGATATGTTTTTGATTTGTAAGGGGATCAAGGATTCCAGGTAGAAGGCAGAAGAATGAGGTCGAGGTACATATAAGAAATTATTGAACGGAAGTTCCGACTCAATAAGCTGAATGGCCTCAATCTGCTCATTTCCTTAATGCTCCTGCGGTATTATGCTATCAGGCATTCTCTTCCTGAGAAGCAGCAGAGGCTGGGTGCGATACCTATTTCATTGGAAAGTGGCAGTGGGAATGTGGAATAGGTTTGGAGTCCGCAATGGATTATGTCCCTAAATATTCCTAATTATTCTGTCCTTATGTCTGAGAAGAGGTGGTGATTTGATGTTCAGTTAACACAGTTTTCAAATAACAGACCCACAATGAAATAAGGACGTCCCTTTCACTTTAGTGTTGTGCTACCTGTGGTGTTCTCATCCTCAGGGAGCAGTGAAGACTCGCTTATTGAAGATATTCAAGGCTGAGCTCGACTGATCTTTACTGGACAGAAGTGTCAGTGTTTATTGGGAACAGACATGAAATGGATGGTCAGACGCACTCGGATCAGCCATGAATATTCTGAATGGAAAAGCCGAATGGGCAACTTCTTCCCCTATCCCATGTGTTCCCTCAATCCACTCCTCGAGGCTCTTACAGAGATACACTGCTGTCCCTACCCGATGTGTTGTTCCCTCAATCCACTCCTCCAGGCTCTTATAGAGATATACTGCTGTCCCTACCCCATGTGTTGTGCCCTCAATCCACCCTCGAAGCTGTTACAGAGATATACTGCTGTCCCTACCCCATGTGTTGTTCCCTCAATCCACCCCTCGATGCTGTTACAGGATTGGGGAAAACTCCATTCAGTCAGACAGGATAGTTACAATGACACAGGAGGAGACCATTCAGCCCCTCTAAGGTATTACACTGGAGTATAGAATGAAGTAATTCAGCTCATTCAGTACACTACACAGTCCAGGAGGAGGTCATTCAACCCACCTGAGCCGCTACACGGGAACAGGGAAGCTGTCGCTTACAGGAAACAGAAAGTAGAAATAAATGTTTATTTTCAACCTGCAAAGCTGTAACTGATGGAATGCCTCAGAGATCAGGTCTGGAGGAAGGGGAGGGAATGGCTTGGAGCTCAATTAGCTCGTACACCAAGGTGGTCATTCAATGTGTCGTTAAATGCAGGTAGTGAGTCTGCAATGTGACACAGGCAGGGAAGGTTAGTGAGCAAACCTTCTGCAGAAATAACATAAGGTAAGTTGTCTATTTTGGCATGAAGGATGAAACAATGGCAAACAATTTAAATGGAGAGAGATTGCCGAACTCTGTGATACAGGAGGTTTCCATGTTATTGCGACATGAATCGTATGAAGTCAGATGCAGCAAGTGATTTGGAAGGTAAGTGGAATGATGCTGATTTTGGCAAAAGGTATCAGGTTTAATTGCAGGAATGTTTTACTGCATCTGTACAGGGCATTGCTGAGACCACACCTGATGTACTGTGCGCAGAATTGATCCCCTAAACTAAAATAAAAAGATATAATTATTTTCGAAGATTTTCAAAGAGGTTTCCCTTTACTCATTCCTGGAATGCTGGCCTTTTGTTATGGGGGATTATCAGTTTTGATCTTAGCTGAGAAATAGTATTGAACCATCCATGTCTTTCTGGAAAGTGTATCAGCTGGATGCATATTATCTCCTGTCAGTGAGACTAAAGCTAGAGAATAAACTTTAAGAAAAATATGTATTGATATTAACACACATACTATAAAGACACCTACCGATATTTACATGTAAGCATGTCTTCAAATTATAAAGTGGGGGTTTTTTTGCGATTGGAAGACATTGTGTACTACAAGAAGAATGACGCATCTGCATATAATCCAGAATCAGGTTTTCCAGAGAATATTCCAGGAGATCGCACATGGTCCAGTTTGGTGTTCGGTGACAAAATTGCATGTTCCAACACAGAGAGGGAGAAAAATGTTCACTGTCTGAGAGGCAGCAGCCGATTGATCCCTCTCTCTTACTTTGTTCCGCCAGATAGCAAAGTGTGAGATCATAAAATCCTCGCGTCATCTTTACCATTTGTGAAGGATTCCTGGTGAGGATTCATTTAAATCTCTCCACTGCCTGAAATGAAGGGAATTCAGCCAAATCCCACCGTTCCAGAAAGAAATCCCACTACCAGTAGATGGTGTGATCAGAATAACTTCAAAGGCAGAATAACATTTTGGGGAACTCTATCATTTTACCATTTGTTATGAGTTCAACATTCTGTGTCTCACATTTTTCTAGAAAATGGCGGAGTCTGAGACCTAAATCATTGGCCACCTCACTAAAATGACTGCATTTAAGATGGGTGTAACCAGTGGAGGAGTGGGACTCGGAAAGGACATAGTGACCCTCCAACATTTGTTGAAATACAAATGAGAAATTCTCAAAAGGCTGTTCAAGTGGAAATTCCCTTCCCCAGAGGATTGTGGTGCCTGGATGTTTGCATTTATTAAAATTTGTTTTTGGTATGTCGTAAAATGGTATACAAACAGAAACATGCTGCTTTGAGCAAAAGCACATGAAGCGGTGACAAAGTATTTAATAGCCCACTCCTGCTGCTCAGTCCTGTGTTACTATGTTCTAGTCAACCCCTCACATCTCCTGCAAGGAACAGATGGAGGCCACTTGCCCAACATACCTGGTCAACAGTAATACAGGATCTCATTCAGTCCCTCAAGACTGTCACACATGGTTTGGTGTCAGTTGGAAAACGTTATTTGTTTCGACAGACGCCTCTGGTCTCTTTACAGAGTATTTCCTCTCTGCAACTTGTGCTTCATTTGTTGGTGATATTATAGACCCAGATTCACCGTGAATACATTCCCCATAACTTAACCAGAGATGACTCACAAAATACTTTACCTCCTCTGTTTGCAACGTTCAATAAAGTAACATTCAGGGAAATTACAGCCATTAACTTTGCAATCACTGAAATGAGGACAAAAGGAACAGGATCAGGTAATTCAGATGATCAAGCCATTTCCTGAACCTCTGTCTCTGTCTCTCTCTCTCCCCCCCCCCCCCACCCTTTCTCTCTCTGTCTCAGTTGAAATAGGGAGTGAGAATGGTTGGGTCGAATGGTCTCAGAGGCTTCTTAAGCTATCGAGAATCACGTAATCTGAGTGAAAAATAAAAGCCATGGAACTTATCACTGTATCAGTGTCTGTTTAGAACATCATGAGTGATTGTCCATCCCCCTTAAGTTTCAATGCAATCTCTTATTATCTCACTGAGCTTCACTCACTGTTCATGGTGTCATCATCCCAGGGATTAGTCTGGCGAAACTTGAGAGAAAGTATATCCACAGTACCCCAAATACTGCCTCAACAACACTCTCAGGGATTGTCAAAAAACATCTTTTCTCTCACTTAGACATCGCCATTTCTTTCCAGTGCCACAAAAAGCCATTCCTTCTCTGTGCACTACGACTGAAATGGAATTTATAATTCCCTTACATCTGTACGTCAGCATCAATAAAGTCAGCACCAGAGATACCTATGTAGATATGCATCACTCTCAGGGAGAATTTCAATGAGATTGAATGCACCTAAAATAGGGGATGATCACGTATCTGAATTGAAATGAGATGCAGCAATACAGAAAACGGGCAGAGAAACGGAGCTATCTTTACCTTTATTCTTCTCTCACAGGATGTATGAAGCTCTGGCCAGTGCAGCATGTTATGCAGATCTTGAACTGAGTGGCTGGTTCAGTTGTTCCACAGTACCGTAAAGAGTAAAACACATTGCTGTGGGTTTGTAGTGTTACAACACATGATAAATCTTCATGCTTAATTAAAACCAACAACAGAGAAAAGATTTATCACATGCTGTAATCGGTGATAATTCTCGAGTCCAAATCTATTTAAAGTAAAAATTAATATCTTTATTCCTTAAAGTATAACAGAGAATAATAAATGAACAACTATTTACAACTTCTTCCACTAACCTGTCTTTGACCTTCCCCCTCCACAATCCTAGGCCGATGAGACTCCTAATCAAGATTTACAAAACAAAATTTCTTATCTCAAAACCAGGAAGCTTTCGATTCTTCTCCATATTCTTGTCTTCTTTTCTTCTTGGGGACTCTACTTCACTAGTTACTAATCAATAAGGGTACCCAAAGGAGAGCTATTTTTCAGGCAGTCTTTGCATGATGGTAGCTTGGCAGTTCTCCTCTAAACTGTTCAATTTTCCATGGTCTTGTACCGCCAAACTATTGGATTGTATCATTGGCTGTTACGATTGCCAATATAACAAATTAATACTTGATTGAAGGTTGGTATTTAGGGGTATATTTTAAAATGTTTTGCTGAATTTGTTTCAACACAATGACTAATGATACATTATATCTATTTTCAGAACTCTTGGTGCTGTCAGGTAGTTATTGTTGTTTTTTTTCTCTCAAAGGTACAGTACACCCACGTGTTCATCACAGAAGTCACCCGGAAACCTGACGAGGTAAGCATGACACATTGACTTCCCTAAAGGACTTGAGGCAAGAAGATTGCTTTTCATAACAAATGATAATGGTTGCTTTTAAACTCCCCAATTTCCTTCATGAGATATCAACAGGCCATTATTCTGTGGCTCCAGATTATGAGTCAACGGCTTGACCACCATAAAATGTCTTCCCTTACGTGCAGAGAACAAGGTAAACATTCTCAAGATCAATTATTTAATGACGGACATGAGATTACAAGGAACGTGAAACTGTTGCATCCGGATTGAACAAAGGCACAAATGGTTTATTCAGAAGTTGCACTAAGACTGAGGACTTGACTGGGATATCATGATGGTGGTATTGGACAGGATTGGTGAGTGGAGAGGATATAGAGATGTAAATCTGTGAAGGACAAAATGGATTATGGAGTTTGAGAAGAGTCTGGTTCCTTCTCGCATATCAGTGAGTAATTTATAAATCGTCGTTTGATAGTTATAATATATAAGGAAATGAATTTTTGTTTGGAACTGAAGATATTGACTTGCACTTTCCAAAATGTACATATCATGAGCAGAAATCCAGTTCAACCTGGTTTAGTAGATAAATATAATGACTTACCAGGAACACCAACTATGGCAAAGATGATATAGTAACCACCTTGAATAATCCAAAGGATAACCTAGATCCGTAATGCTGAGGATATCCAAGGCTGAGAAAGCCATTGAAGAACCGAGGATAAACTCCTGTCAATTGTTTGAACATTCCAGCGTAATGTTCTCAGATTCGGATCCATTGTTGGAACATTCCAATCCACGGTCTTCAGATTATGAATCATTATTGTAACATTCCTGTCTAATGTTCTCAGATTCTGATGTCTTCTCCCCCTCTATCTCGTGCTTCAGATCCCCGTTAGTGCTGTATGTGATGCTCCTACTCACACGATGGGATAGCACATTGAACAGAGCCCATTTATCTTTCAACGATAGTTAATTAGGATCCACGGAGATTGACATTAATCACAGTCACTGAACAAATAGCTCAATTTAACCTCTTTGAGTTCAATATTGACTTTATTAAAATTTAAAAGAATGTTTCAAATTTACTCATTCAGCTTCGGATATGTGGGGGTGGCTGAGGGAAGGAATATTGGAGATGGTAGAATGATTGCGTGTAATCATTCAATCTTCCTTGGATATGGGAGAAATGTCAAAGGATTGTCAGAACATAAACAAGTTTCTCCGTTTATAAATGGAAACATACAGTCTGTAACTACTGATCAGTGATTATAATGACAGTAAAATTTCGAGAGAACTTTTCTCGTCCATAATCTGACAGGCAAATGTGCCTTTGACAACATTAGTTATAACGGACAAATGGCATGGATATGTAAACAGAGAATATGACGTGAAACACAATTCAGATGGTGAGTCGAGGATCAGAGAGGGCAGGTGAGTGTCATGTTGTTAATGTTGTCGATGTCAATCAACTGTGATTAACTACCATGCACTGCTTTTCAGTTTCAGTGTGATTATATTATTGGGGACATGGCTGCAGAGACTGGAGGGAGGGAACATGATATTTCCCAGTCATCAATATTGGGATGTTACTCTTTAAAAATCATAAGAAGATCAAATTCCAGGATACATCTGGAATGAGCCCATTGAGCCTGCTCCGCCATTCAATGATGGCTGTTAAGCTTCTCAACACCATTCTTCAGCTTTCTATCTGTAACCCTTCATCCCCTTTACAATCAAGAACCTTTCTGTCTTACTCTTAAATATACTCAATTACCTGGCCTCGACAGCCTTCCGTAGCAGTGAATTCCCTAGATTCACAACTCTCTGGCTGAATAGGTTAATCTTTATCTGTATTTGAAAAAGTCCTCTCTTTACTCTGTCCCCTCGGTCCTAGTCTCCCCTCCATTGGAAATATCTTCCCAAAATCCACCCTGTTCAAGTCATTCAATGTTCTGTATGTTTCAATTAGACCTCCTAACATCCTTCTGAACTCTATCAGATATAGACTCAGAACCCTCAGATGTTTTTCATATGTTAAGCTTTTCATTCCTGGGATCACTTTCGTGAATCTCTTCGGAAAATGTTTCAGGGCCAGTACATCCTTCCTGAGATATGGGACCCAAACCTATGCACAATAATCCAACTGTAGCCTGGCCAAAACCTTATAGAGCCTCAGAAGAACATCCCTGCAGTTATATTCCATCCTTCTTGAAATAAATGGAATCATTTTATTTGCCTTCCCAACTGCTGACAACCTACAGGTTTGCTTTTCAAGATCCTTGGACTAGCAACGCCCCACGCCCCTTCCCCGGAGTCTTCTGAACTTGCTCGCTAATTAGAAAATAGTCCATGCCATTATTTTTCCTGGCAAACTGCATGACCTCACACTTGCCCACGTTATACTCCATCTGCCACTTTTTTGCTCACTCCCCTAACCTGTGCAATTCCTTCAGCAGGAGAAAGTGAGGACCACAAATGCTGGAGATCTGACTCAAAAAGTGTGTTGCTAGGAAAGCACAGCAAGCCAGGCGGACTCTGAGGAGCAGGATATTCGACGTTTCAGTCATAAAGCTTTTATCAGGAATGAAGTGGGTGGCGGAAGGAGGTTGATTGATGACTAGGAGGGGCTGGGACGAAGGTAGCTTGGAAAATAATGGCTACATGAAGGTGAGTGGTGCGAGTGGAAGGTGGAGTGGATAGATGGGAAGGAAGATAGATAGGTAGGACAGTTCAACAGGCGGTGTTCAGTTGAAAGGTTACATCTGGGATAAGGTGGAGGGAGAGGAGATGAGGAAGCTGGTGACATTACGCCGGACACCGTGTGGTTGAAGGGTTCCAATGTGGAAGACGTCTGGTGGCTAGAATGTGGCAGTGGAGGAAGCCAAGGACTTGCATGTCCTTGGAGGAGTGGTGGGAGAGGCGAAGTATTCAGCCACAGGGAAGTGGGGTTGTTGGGTGTGTGACGGAGAGTGTTCCCTGAACCGTTCTCAAGTTGACGTCCTGTCGTCCCAATGTAGAGGAGACCAGGAGCAATGGACAGAGGAGATGAGGTGTTTGGATGCACAGGATCTTCTCTGCCTGATGTGGGAGGATCCTTTTGGGCCTTGGATTGAGGTGAGGAGGAAGTTGTTGGCACAGGTTTCATGCCTCTTGCACCGGCAAGGGAAGATGCCGGGAATGGAAAGTGGCTTGTTGAGATGTGGGAGGGAGGGCCCGTGAACCTAACGAGGGAGTGGTGAACGGACTTGTCTCTGTAGAATTCTGATAGGGGTGGGGAGGTTAGTATATCTCTGGTGGTGTGGTCTGACTGTCGATGGAAGAAATGCCGGAGGATGATGCGTTGTAACCCAAGTTTGGTGGTCTGGAAGGCGAACATCAGAGGGGTGCTAGACGGTGCTACTGCACCCTCCTGCAGTCGAATCACCTCTTCGATGCTACCTATCCCTCTATTCCATCTTTGTACTGTTTGAAAACCTAGTCAGAATGCACTCAATTCCTTCATGTAGACCATTAATGCACAAAGCGAATTTTGTGGCCCCAACACTGAGTCTTGAAGAATACCACTTGTCAATGAATGCTTTTATCCCCACTCTCTGCTTTCTGTCTGACAGCCATGCATCTATCCAAGCTAGCACCTTGCCTGTAACACCAGGGGCCCTAATCTTCCTCAACAACCTCCTGCGTGGCATCTTATCAAAGGATTTTAAAGAAACAGGTGGATAATATCTACTGGTTCTCTTTGATCAAATCTGCTCGTTACTTCCTCAAAGTATTCCAGCTGGGTATGACCTCCCATTGATGAAACAATGCTGACTTTGCACTATTTTGCTATATACTTCCAAATATTCAGAAATCCCATCCTTCGTGATGGATTCCAGTATGTTACCCACAAACAAGGTTAGGCTAATCCGTCTGTAATTTTCCATCTTCTGCCTAACTCTCCTTATTAAATGGAGTGTCACGTTAGCAATTTTCCAGCCATTCCAGATTTTAGTTATTCCTGAAAGATTACCACTTTCACTTTCACTACCTCTTCCGCTATCTCCCTTACAATTTTGGGGTGTAGTCCATATGGTTCACGTGATTTATGCAAATTCAGGCCCTTCAGTTTTCTAGCATGTTCTTCTTAGTGATGGCCACCATATTCAGCTCTGCCCTCTTACTCTCTTCAATGTTTGGGAAATTACTCGTGTCTTCCACCATGAACATTGAATGCTTAGTTCCTCATTCGTTCCTTTGTTTTCCACTACTGTCTCTCCAGCATCATTTTCCAGTGGTCCATATTCACTTGTCCCTCTCTTTTGCACTTTATATATCTAAAGATCCTCTTGCAGTCTCCTTTGTATTACTGGTTAGCTTATCTCCATATCTAATCTTCTCTGTCGTTTTTTCCCGTCTGTTAGTCTTTGTAAGTTTCCATTTCTCTACTTTCCCACTGCCCCTCACCACATTATATGCTTGCCCTTTAGGTTGTATGCAATCCCTGACTTCCGTCGTCAGCCCTGGCTGCCTCGTCCTCCCTGTACCATGCCTCTATTCCTCGGCAACAATCCCTGCTGTGACTCCTGAATTAATCTTGGAATCTGCTGTCATTGCTGTTCCCCTGCCTTTCATGCTTGACCCCTCTCCCAGTCAATTCCCTTATGCCTCTTTAGTTGCCTTAATTCAGCTGAAATACTGTTACCTCTGATTCTATGTTCTCTCTCTCTGAAATTGCAGAATAAATTCAATCATGTTCTGATCATTGCTTCCGAAGTTTACCTTCACCCTAATCTTCATTACGAATCCTGCGTCATTAAATCCAGTATCATCTGTTCCCGAGTGGGCTCCACCAGAAGTTGCTCCAAAAAGCCATCTCATAAACATTCCTAAAATTCCTTTTCTTGTGAACCACTACCAATCTGATGTTACCAGTGCCCCTGCATACTGAAATCACCCATGAGTACTGTACTTTGCCGTTCCTTCACATCTTTTCTATCTCCTGGTCTACCTTGTGCCCCAGGTCCTGACTACTCTTTGGAGCCCTGTACAAGACTTCAACTGTGGTTGTCTTACCGTTGTAGTTCCTCAATTCTACCCACGCAGATTCTACACCATCTGACCTTACTTCCTTTCTTACAAATGATTTAATCTCATTTCTTACTAATAATGCAAATCCACTCCCTCTGTCCACCGACATATCTTTTCGATAGGATAAATATCCTTAAATATTCAGATGCCCATCTCTTCCTACCTGCTGATTTAATTCTGTGCCACAAGCTCATATACCTTATTCCTTATACAGCATGCATTCAGTTATAACCCCTTCAGTCCTGTATTAACCGTCCCTCTTCTCATTGTCATTCATTTGTGCAGTGCGCTTGAGGTTTGATATGTTAAACAGCTCCAGATGCTTTATCCTATTTGTGTCTGTGCTGGAGATTTTAATAACCTCTCCTGAGTTCTGTACTCTTACCTCGTCTTTTAATTCGGCTTTTCTAATTAAACCCTAACTGCACACTCCCCCCCTCCCCCCCAATACACTCACACACACACTCCTAATCAGCTTAAAGCTCTGTCTACAGCCTTAGTTAGGATTCACTCGGATTCTGGTCCCAGCACGGTTCAGATGACGACTGTCACTTCGGAGCAGGTCCTTTCTTCCTCAGTAATAAAATGTGTTTATTCAACACAAATACAAGGGTAAAAAAGCTTTTCTGTATCTACCAAAATATGAAAACTACAAAAAGACAATATTGTTAAAATATACTTGCTATGTGGAACTATTTAAATTGTAATATGAATTACAAAACCATGGAGGTGGTGTGCAAACTTTATCAATCGTTATTTGACCCACAGCTGAGATCCTGATTTCCCCTCTGCCAGTGATTCCCTTCACTGAGATTCCACCCTGCCTCTCACGCAGTGTCTACAGGGGCTACAATCTCCTGTTGGCTCAGAATATTTAAATAAATTTACCTTCTCCCTGGAACCAGTCTATTGGTCTATTGGATTGTGTTTCGCTGTCAGCTACTCAGCTCTGGGATGTTATTGGTGATAAATGATCTGGGATGACAGCCAGTATCAGCATGGTGCTCACAGGGTATGTCACCAGACAAAGGGCTTACAGTCTGCGAGAGTTTCTAAAAAAAGTTTCTGTGTATTTCTCCTCATGCTGTCTCCTGACCTAACTTCACATTCGTCCGACACGCATTGCTCTCATTCACTCTGTCGCTCCTTTTCTTCACTTTATTTATCTCACTTCATTGTCTTTCTCTCTGTTTATTTCTCTCCCTCTCAGTCTAGCTCCGATCATTCCCTCTATTTCCAAGTTGTCAGGTTGGAGAGCTCGTGGACACATGGTGGGCTGAATGGCCTCCTTCTGTGTTGTATTAATTCTGAAGTTCTCTGACCCACAGTAACAAGTTTTGGTGCCTGGAGAGACAAGCTGGTCCAGTGAAGGACACAGTGCACAACTAACCATTATCTCTTCGTATTTTCTGATATGCAGCAACATTGAAATATCTGTTCAAACAAACAGATTCCTCATATTAAAATCAGCACACTTCAGTCTGCCAGGCCACTGTGTTCAGTACCCTCTGTTTTGTTTTTTCAGTCTTAGCTGTACTGGGATTAGTTCCCAACTCCCCCTCAGTCACTGTACCTTTGGACCTATTGCTGTGGTTGCACACACCCTTCCCGCCACATACTACTTTAAACCCTCTTAAAGACAATAGCTAACCTGTCTGCCAGGAGATTGCTGCCAATTCAACTCCATCCTGTCCATCTTGTTTATCTCCTACCAACCCGGGAGTCCCAATGATCCACATATCGGAGATTGTTATCAGTTCATGTGCATCCCGTCCTTCTTGTGTGTATCCTACTGACCCGTGAATCCCAATAAGCCACATATCGCAAATTGCTGCCAGTTCAGGTTCATCCCTTCCTTTTTGTGAATATCCTCCCGACTCGGGAATCCCAAAGATCCACATATCGGAAGTGCTGCCTCCCCGACCGTGTATTTAACTGCGCTATCTTACGATTCTTAACCACACTCACACGTGACATATTCTAATATGGCCCAAAATATCCTTCCAGCACAACTCCAGCAAGGCCTTTTCTTTAAACTGATAATAAAAACTTAAGTGTGACGTCAGGAAAGTGAGACCACTGAATCAGTCCAATCACCACCGGATCTGATATTTATCACCACCACCAAACCTGTTTGACAAGGTATACATATGTGCCATCTATTTGCAGATGGACGAGTATAAACAGAAGATTAGAAAATGTCAGAGCAGATGGATGTAATTCAGCCTGTTTACTCAGCTTTGTTATTCAGTTGGATTCTAGTTATTCTGTTCCTTTCAATGATAGGGTCTTAACCCAGCATCTCCAGCGGGTCAGAAAGTTCCCAGTGTCGTTGCGTGCACAGTCCTACGAAAGGCGTATCGAGTGCCAGGCAATGGGGTGTGGGGAGTCCCAGGGGTGGCATAAGGAAATGCTGCATGTAGTGCCGATCTACTGAGGGAACTGAGAGAGATGGACTGGGCATCCAGGGACACTGCACTTAGACAAGTGACCGGGCACGATTCCTTAACACCCAGAGGAAACCGCGAATCACGGCTGCTTTTACAAAAACCTGTCACATTTGCTGCATTTCTCAATCGAACAAAAGCAAAAATACTGTAGATGGTAGAAATCTGAAGCAAACACAGAGACGTACTGTGGAGACAGAGAAGAATTAAGGCTCCAAATGCAGGCACGGGAAGAATGCACAAAGTCCACACAGACCAGGTTCAGAGATTGGAAATGAACCAAAGTCCCTAGCACTGTGAGGCAGCATTGCTGTGTTACCATGCTGCCCAGTGCTGGATAATTGGGGATAGTACAGTTAAAAGTATAGATACTGTTCTCCGTGATCGGGATTAAGAGTTCTAAAGGTTGTGTTGCTTACATGGTGCTCGGGTTTGGGATATATCATCTGGGTTGCAGAACTTGGAGCGGGAGGGGAATGATCCAGTGGTCAGGGTCCATGTAGGTACCAACAGCTGGACAAACAAATGACAATGAGAAGAGTGCCGGGTAATACAATACTGAATTGTGCATACAGTATAAGGAATAAGGTAAATGAGCTTGTGACTCATCCATAAATTGGCAGGTCCGACATAGTGGGCATTATAGTGACATCGGTGCAAGAGGATCAGGATTGGGAGCAGAATATTCAAGGATATTCATCCTGTGGAAAAGATAGGTAGGTGGGCAGAGAGACACAGTTGTCTGAGTATTAAGAATGGAATTGAATCAATAATCAATAATACGAAATTAAATAAGGTCAGATGGTGTAGAATCTGTTTTGTAGAATTGGGGTATCAAAAATGTGAAATAATGCAGTTGGAGTCACATACAGGGAGCTGTCGTGTAAGATACACCCGGAGCTAGAAAGATCTGTAGGAAAGGCAAAGCTACAGTGATCATGTGGGATTTTATTATACAGGTGGAGTGGGAATTCAGATTGATTGTGGTTGGCAGGAAAATGAATGTGTGGGAGGTGCATGAGATGGCTTTATGGAGCAGCTTGTGCAGGCAGACGAGGTGAGGGGAGATTAAGGTGACAGTGAACATAATATGATTGAATTTACTCTGCACTTTCAGATGGAGAAGTTAGAATCAAAAGTAACGGTATTACAGCTGAATAAAGAAAATTACAGAGACTTGAGTAAGGAGCTGGGTAGAATTGACTGGGAGACGGGCCCAGCAGGAAAGACAGTGCAACAGCAATGGCAGGAGTTTTTTTGGAGTAATTCAGGATACAGCAGGGATTTATCCTGAGGAAAAAGAAGCTTGTATTGGGAGGATGGGACAACCATAGCTAACTAGGGAAGTTAGGTATAGCAGAAAAGCAAAAGAGAAATGATATAATGTGGCAAAGTGCAGTGGGAAACCTGAGGATTGGAAAGCTTACAAAGACAAAACAGAGGGCAAACAAAATAAAATAAGGAGGGAGATTATTAAATATGGGGGTAAGCTAGCCAGTAAGATAATGGAAGACTGTAACAGTTTCTTTCGATATATAAAGTATAACACAGTGGCAAAAGTGAACATTGGACTGTTGGAAAATGAGACTGGAGAGATGGTAGTGGGGAACGAGATGGTCAAGGAACTGAATAATTACTTTGCATCAGCTTTTGTGATGGAAGGCACGAGTAATAACTTAAACATTCAAGAGATTGAGGAGCCAGAGCTGAGTATGATGGCCCCCACCATGGAGAACATGCTAGAAAAAAAATGTAATGGTCCGAAGGTGGTTAAATAAACTTGACCAGATGGACTACATCCCACTATTATAAGGGAGATAGCTGAAGAGGGAGTGGAGGCAATCGTGGTTATCTTTCAGGAATCATTAGAGTAAGGAACGATCCCAGAGCACTGGAAACCTTCTCACCCTTTTTAACAAAGGAGTAAGGAAAAAGACAAAAAAAGACCCACCATGAATTGTTCATCCTTTGTCATGGGTAAGATCCTGGAATCCATTGTGTAGGATGAGATTTCTGAATAGTTGAAAGTGTTTGGTAAAATAGGGCAAAGTAGGCATGATTTCATCAAGGCAAGTTAATGCCTGACAAATCTATTGGAAATCTTTGAAGAGGAAATGAGCAGCTCGACCAAGCACAGCCAATGGATGTCATCCACCTGGAATTCAAGAAGGCCTATGACAAGGTGTCACACAGGAGATTACTGAGTATGATAAGGGTCCGTGGTGTTAGAGGCAAGGTAGTGGCATGGATAGAAGCTTGTCTGTCTAGCAGAAAGCAGAGAGTGGGGATAAAAGAGTACTTCTCAGGATGGCAGCCGGTGACAAGTGGTGATCCAGAATGCTCAGTGTTGGAATCATAACTTTTTACTTGTTACATTAACGAATCCAGATGAGGGAATTGAGGGCACTCTGGCTAGGTTTGCAGACTACAAAGATAGACAGATGGACAGGTCGTATTGAGGAAGCGGAGAGGCTGAACGAGGATTTGGACAGGTAAAGAGATCGTCAGATGCACTCCAACGTTGGAAAGTGTGAGGTCATGCAGTTTGGCATGAAGAATAGAGGCATGGTCTATATTCCAAATGGCGAGAAAATTCAGAAATCTGAAGTGCAAAGAGACTTTGGAGTTCTAGTGCAGAGTTCTCTCAAGGTCAGCTTGCAGGTTGAGGCAGCATTTAGGAGAGTATTTGCAATTATGATTGGGAGCATTTACTACGAGAAAAAATGAATATAAGAACTGACTGTATACGGCTCTGGGCAGACCTCATTTGGAGTATTGTGATAATTTTGAGCTCCATACCTCAGGAAGGATGTACTGGTCCTGGAGCGTGTTCAGAAGATTTTCAAGAGAATGGTCATAGGAATGAAAAGCTGATTGCATGATGAATGTCTGAGTACTCTGGGTCTATACTTGATGAAGTTTGAAAGGATGAGAGGGAATGTAATTGATATAGACAGGATACTGACTGACCTGGAGAGAGTGGATGTTGATAAGATGTTTCCATTGGATTAGAAACCGCGGGCACAGCCTTAAATGAAAGGGAATACTTTTCAGAACAGTGATAAGGAGAAATTTATTTAACCATAGAATGGTGACTCTTTGAAATTTAAAGCTGTGGGGTCAGGCCATTGAATATATTTGACTCGGAGATAGATCGTTTTTGATTATCGAGGGGATGAAGGGTTATGGGGAGAAGGTCGGAGAATGGGTTTGAGAAACATATCAGCAATGATTGAATGACGGAGCAGACCCGATGGGCTAACTGTCCTAATTTATGCTCCAATGCCTTATAGTCTTCTGGTCTAAACCTTAAGGAAGGACCTTGCATCTCTGAGAAGATAGATTCATGTTCTTCATGAAGGTCAGAAGATGTTGTGGATAGTTAACTGTTTTAGAATGAAGGTATTGTGGCTGCTGTCGGGGTGGTGGATAATCTGACATTCAGTGCAGGATCATACACCAACTGCACTGTATTAATGTGGGGAGAGTTTATTCAAAATTTAGATCTCTACATCTCTCTCAATTGGGAGTAGGGGTTGGGGTGGGTGGGCGGAACGTCCACCCCGGCACTTAAACTATCCCGAATGATGCATCCTGAGTGAAATAGCAGTCATGGAATTTATCACATTGACTCTTTCGAATATAAGGAGTGATTGTCCATCCCTCTCAGGGTTCAATGCAATCACCTCTTATTCTCTCACAGCGCTAGATCAACCTTCACTCACTCCTCATGGTGCCATTATCCCAGGGATTATTCTGGTGGAACTCCTCTTCACTCTCTCTGTGGGAAGGAGATCACTCCTTATAATGGAAAGAAAATCTGTCCATAATACCCCAAATACTACCTCAATAACACTCTCAGGTTTGATCACAATAATTCCTTTCCCTCACTTAGTTGGCTCCAATTCTTTTGTGTGACACAGGAAACAATTCATTTCCAATGCGCTGCCACTGATGCAGAATTTAAAAACAACCTCACATCTATAGGTCAGCATCAATAAAGCCAGCACCAGAGGTGCCCATGGAGATGGACCTCACTCTTGGGAGAGACTCAATCACCAAGGATACATCTAAAACGGTGAATGGCTACCTAACTGAATGGAAATGAGCCGTTGGAATATAGGATGCAGGCAGAGGAAGGGAGCTACCTTTCCGTTTGTTCTGCCCTCACGGGATGTGTGCAGCCATGGTCAGGCCAGCATGTTATGCCGATCTAGAACTGAGCGGCTGTGCCAGCTGTTCCACAGGACAATAAATAGTAAAACAAATTGCCATGGGTTTGCAGTTAAACAGAGACTTGACCAGAGAAGGATGACTCACTGCCTTCTCTAATGGGCATAAGGCAAGTCGATATCAACAGATTATCATTCTGTGGTTCTGGAATACTAGCCAATGACGTGACCCACCGTACACTGTCTGCCCATCTTTCAGATTTTGTGCAGAGAACAAGTTAAACATCTCAAGTGCAGTCATTTTGCAATGGGCACGTGGTAAGAATGGAGTTGACGCAGATGTATCTGGAATTAACAAAGGCACAAACGGTGTTTAATTCAGGAATTGAACTGAGGCTGAGGAGGAGATTGGGATGTCGTAATGGTGGTAACTGGACAGGATTGGTTTGTGGGGAAGATATGAAGATGTACACTTTGCAGGCGAAAACGAATCAATGAAGTTGAGAACAGTGTGTTTTACCCTCGCGTATTGGTGAGTAATTTGGAAGTAATAATTTGCTGGTTATAATTCTTAAGGATTGGAATCTTTGATTGGAGCTGAAAACGTTGGCTTGCACCTTTTCAAAACCTGCATATCATGAGCATCGAATCCGTTCAGACCTTTTCACTAAACAGACAGAGTGACTTACCAGGAACACCAACTATAGTAAGGATAGGATAGTAACCAGCTTGAATAACCACTAATGCATCTTCAATCCGCGATGCTAATGATATCCAAGGCTGGGAAAGCCAGTAAAGACCATGGGATAAGCTCCTATCCATTGTTGGAACATTCCAGCCTAATGTTCCCAGATTTTCATCTCTCCTACCCTTCTCTCTGAAAATGCTAATCCCTCTTATTGCTGTTGGACATGCTCCCGCTCACACTATGGGATAAAACGCTGAAAGTCTTCCCTTATTGATAGAAGAGAGAAACTCTCTAGGGACGCATACGATCCATGGAGACTGACATAATTACAATCGCTGAACAAATAGCTCCAGTTAACCCTTTGAATTCAATGCTACTTTATTAAAATTCAAAATAACGTTGAACATTTGTGCATTCTGGGTGTCATATGCGAGTGTGACTGAAGGAAGGAATGTTGAAGATGGCAGATTGATTGTGTGTAATCATTCAGTCAGCTTTGGATATGGAAGTAATGCCAGATGTTTAACGGAACATAGACATGCTTCTCTGTTTATAAGTACAGAAATGAATCCCGTAACTACTGATCAGTCATTGCAATATCTGTAAAATATTGAGAAAACAACTATTATCCATGATGTGATAGCAAAATCTGCCAGAAAAAAAAACGTGGGTTACAACAAACCAACGGCATGGATACGTTAACAGCGACTTGCACATGACAAACACAGTTCAGATTGTTATTACAGGATCAGAGAGGGCAGGTGTGGGTCATGCTGTTGATGTTATCGATGTTAAGGAACTGTCAAGAAGTGTCATTTAATGGACTTCGATTACATTGTGATTATGAGATTGGGGAAAAGACAGAAGACGGAGTGGGCTGGGTTACATGGTTGATTAGACTGGGTGGAGGGACAGTGATGTTCCCCATTTACCAGAATTGGAATGTTACTCTTTATAATTCATATGAAGAACAGATTCAAGCATACATCGACAATGAGGAATTAGCAGAGACAATATTAATGAAATGTGTTTATGCAATATAAAATACAGGAACAAAATGATTTTCTGCACACACCAATATATGCAAAGTACAAAGAGATAAGGTTGTTAAAATACACTCCTGATATTGAACTATATAAATTGAAATGTGAATTGCATAACTAAGAAAGTGGTATTCAAACTTTATCAATCATTATTTGACCCACAGCTAAGATCGTGATTTCACCTCTGTCAGTGAGTCCCCTCACTGAGATTCTCTGGTCTAGTCTCTCATACAGTATCTGTGTGGGCAGGAGTGGGGTCATGGAGGCGGGTGGTGGTAATCATTTCCTGCTGCTTTTGGCATAGCCCATTTAAAAACTATGCTTTCTCTATGGAACCAATCTATTGGCCTAATGGGTTCTGTTTCACTGTCAGTAACCCAGCTCTGTGATGTTGTTGGAAATAAATAATTTGGGATGACAGGCAGTATCAGCACAGTGCTCACAGTGTATAGAGCCCAGACAAAGGGCTTGCCGTCCAGAGGAATTTCTAAATAAAGCTTCTAACTTCTGACTGTCCATTTTTATCTATTGTAATGCAGTCTTCCGATCTATCTGACTTCACCCTCATCTAACACCTCTTCCTCTCGCACTCAGTCAGTCACTCCCCTTTCAATCCTCTCTCACTTTATCTCCCTTCACTTGCTTTCTCTCTGTTTATTTCTCTCTCACACAATCTCTCTTCACACACTCTCTCTATCTCCAATTGTGCAGTTGGAAAGCTTGTGACTCCACGATGGGCTTATTAGCCTCCATCCATGCCATAATAATTGAGGTTCTCTGACCCACAATGAATATTTTCTGGACAGACATGCTGGTCCGGTGACAGGTACAGTGCACAATCACACATTATCTTTCCCTGCTCGTCTCTGGGGTACAGCAGCCTTGAAATGTCTGTTCAAACAAAACAGACTGAATGAAATTTGAGCAGTCGAGAAGACGTTCATGAGTTTTTTAGTCTAGTGATGGAGAGGAATAAGTGTGCACTGCAGGTCAAGAGTTATAGCTGGAGTCAGGGAAATTATGATGCGGTGAGGCATGACTTAGGATGCGTGGATTGGAAAAATAGGCTTCAAGAGAACAACACAAATGATATGTGGAGATTGTTCAAGGAACAGCTAATGGGTGTCCTGGATAAGTATGTACCAGTCAGGCAGGGAGGAAAGGGTCTTGTGAGGGAGCTGTGGTTTAATAAGGAATTGGAATCCCTTGTGAAAGGGAAGAGGGTGGCCTATATAAAGATGAGGCGTGAAGGTTCAGTTGGGGCGATTGAGAGTTATAAGGTAGCCAGGAAGGATCTAAAGAGAGAGCTAAGAGCAGCGAGAAGGGGATATGAAAAGTCCTTAGTTGGTAGGATTAGGGAAAACCCAAAGGCTTTCTATAGGTATGCCAGGAATAAAAGGATGACGAGGGTAGGTATCGGTCCAGTCAAGGATAGTAGTGGGAAGTTGTGCGTGGAGGCAGAGGAGATTGGAGAGACACTAAATCAATACTTTTCGTCAGTATTCACTCAGGAACAGGACACTGTTGTTGATGTGAATATTGAGTCACAAGTGATTAGAATGGATGGCCTTGAGGTATGTAGGGAAGAGGTCTGGGGAATACTGGAAAGGATGAATATAGATAAGTCCGCTGGGCCTGATGGCATTTATCCTAGGATCCTCTGGGAAGCTAGGGAGGAGATAGCGGAGCAATTGACCTTGATTTTTATGTTGTCGTTGTCTACGAGAATAGTGCCAGAAGACTGGAGGATAGCGAATGTGGTCCCCTTGTTCAAGAAGAGGAGTAGGGATAGCCCTAGTAACTGTAGGCCAGTGAGTCTCACTTCTGTTGTGGGCAAAGTCTTAGAGAGAATTGTAAGGGATAGGATTTATGAACATCTGGATAGGAATAATGTGATCAAGGATAGTCAGCATGGTTTTGTGAAAGGTAGGTCGTGCCTCACAAACCTTATTGAGTTCTTTGAGAAGGTGACCAAGGAAGTGGACGAGGGTAAAGCAGTAGATGTGGTGTATATGGATTTTAGCAAGGCGTTCGATAAGGTACCCCATAGAACATAGAACATAGAAGGATACAGCGCAGTACAGGCCCTTCGGCCCTCGATGTTGCGCCGACCGAATCCTACCTAACCTATACTAGCCCAATAACTTCCAAATGCCTATCCAATGCCCGCTTAAATGACCATAAAGAAGGAGAGTTCACCACTGATACGGGCAGGGCATTCCATGAACTCACAACCCGCTATGTCCCCTAGTAACACCTGACTCCATTAGCGGTAAAAGGTTCTTAGTATCTACCCTATCTAAACCCCTAATCATCTTATACACTTCTATCAGATCTCCCCTAAACCTTCTCTTCTCTAGCCCCCATGGCAGGCTAATGCAAAAACTACGGAGGTATGGCATTGAGGGTGCATTAGAGGTTTGGATTAGGAATTGACTGGCTGGAAGGAGACAGAGGGTAGTAGTATAGGTTCATCTTGGAGTGCAGTTACTAGCGGTGTTCCACAAGGATCTGTTTTGGGACCATTGCTGTTTGTCATTTTTATAAATGACCGAGAAGAGGGGCTGGAAAACTGGGTGAGCAAGTTTGCGGATGACACGAAAGTCGGTGGAGTTGTGGACAGCGAAGTAGGATGTGGCAGGTTACAGCGGGATATAGATAAGTTGCAGAGCTGGGCAGAAAGGTGGCAAGTGGAGTTCAATGTAGCTAAGTGTGAAGTCATTCACTTTGGTAGGAGTAACAAGAAGATGGATTACTGGGCTAATGGTAGGCTACTTGGTAGTGTGGATGAGCAGAGGGATCTTGGTGTCCATGTACACAGATCTCTGAAAGTTGCAACCAAGGCTGTGCTGTGAAGAAGGCATATGGTGTACTGGGATTTATTGGTAGAGGAATTGAGTTCCGGAGTCCTGAGGTCATGTTGCAGTTGTATAAGACTCTGGTGCGGCCTCATCTGGAGTATTGTGTGCAGTTTTAGTCGCCATACTATAGGAAGGATGTGGAGGCATTGGAACGGGTGCAGAGGAGGTTTACCAGGATGTTGCCTGGCATGGTAGGAAGATCGTATGAGGAAAGGCTGTGGCACTTGGGGCTGTTCTCATTGGAGAAAAGAACGTTTAGGGGAGATTTGATAGAGGTGTACAAGATGATTAGGGGTTTAGATAGAGTTGACAGTGAGAACCTTTTTCCGCTAATGGAGTCAGCTGTTACTAGGGGACACAGCTTTAAATTAAGAGGTGGTAGGTATAGGACAGATGTTAGGGGTAGATTCTTCACTCAGCGGGTTGTGAGTTCATGGAATTCCCTGCCAGTAGCAGTGGTGGACTCTCCCTCTTTATGGTCATTTAAGCGGGCATTGGATAAGCATATGGAGGTTATTGGGCTAGTGTAGGTTAGGTAGGCTTCGGTCGGCGCAACATCGAGGGCCGAAGGGCCTGTACTGCGCTGTATTTTTCTATGTTCTATGGTCTATGAGTGTGTATTTCAATCAGGATTTAATGAAGGATGAGATTTCAGAATGACATCAGCAATGAATGAAAAACGGTGTATCACAAGAAATGGCAGCTGGGTCCAACATGTGGTTCCATGTAGGTCTCATGGTATTACCAATAGATTATCAGTCCAGAAAAATCTGTTCTTGTTCTGTGGATCCAGGTTGAATCCCGCCACTGCAAACGGTGGAAATTCAATTCAATAATGTAAAAAATATCCCTGGAATTAAGAATCTACTGATGAGAATGAAATCATTGCCGATTGTCAGAAAAATCCATCTGGTTCAACAATATCCTGCAATGAAGGAATCTTCCATCCTCACCTGGTCTGGCTGACATGCAACTCCAGACCCAAAGCGATGTCAGTGACTCCCAATCACCCCCTGAAATGGTCTAATGAGTCATTCAGTTGTTCCAATTGCTACAGAGTTTCAAACAAATGAAACGGGATGGAGCACCTGGCATCGAAATGGGCACCGGAAAAGTCAACATTTGAAACATCACTGTAGAACCTGCAGTCTTCCTTACTAACATCTGAGGTCTGGTGCCAACATTGGAACAACTGCCTTACAGACTAGTTAAGCAACAGCCTGACATAGCCATACTCACGGAATCATACCTTACGGAAATAACAGAAATTACCATGGGCATAGTATTTTCTTACTGATTACAGCGTAACGTCGTTCCTCAGCTGAATCAGTCCTCCTCCATGTTAAACAACACTTGGAGAAAGCATTGACTGTGGCAAGGGCACAAAGTGTATTCTGGCCGGGGGATTTCAAAGTCGACTGTCAAGAGTGGTTTTGGCAGCAGTATGACTGATCATGCTGTTCAGCTCCTAAGGACATAGCTACCTAATTGGGTCGACAGAAGGTGGTGAGGGAATGAACAAGAGGGCAAGAAACAGACCTGACCTCATCCTTACCGATCTACCAACTGCAGATGTACCTGTCCATGACAGTATCGGTAAAAGTGACCACCACACTGTCCTTGCAGAGACGAAGTCTGTTGTCTCCATAAACTCTGTTGTGTTGTGTGGCACTGTCATCGTACTAAATGGCACATACGTTTAGCAGATCTAGCAACTCCAGACTGAGCGTCCACAAGACACTGTGTACCATCAATAGCAGCAGAACTATACTCCAGCACAATCTGAATCGTCACTGCCCAGCATGTCCCCCATTCAACCATTACCATCGAACCAGACAATTAACCTTGGTACAATGGAGAATGCAGGAGAGCATGCCAGGAGCAGAACCAGAAATATATAAAGATAAAATGTTCATCTGCTGAAGCTTCCAAACCGAAATACTTGTGTGCCAGATAGCATAAACAGAAAGGGACTGACAGAGCTTATCGATGCCACAACCAATGCATCAGAATTAAGCTCTGCAGTCCTGCTAATCCAATCGTAAATGGTGGCGGATGATTAAACAACCCACCGGAGTAGGAGTCTCCACAAATATCCCCATCCTCAATGATGGAAGAGCCCAGAACATGAGTGCAAAACATAAGGCTGAAGCTTTCGTTGCAATCTTCAGTCAGAAGTTTTGAGTGGATGATCCATTTCGGCCTCCTCCGGTGGTCCCCATCATTACAGAGAGCAGTCTTCAGCAAATTCGATTAACTTATATCGAGAAACGGTTGAAGGCACTGGATATTGCAACGGCTATGGGCCCTGATAACATGTCAGCAATAGTCCTGAAGACTTGTACTCCATAACATCCCGCTCCCATAGCCAAGCTGTTCCAGTATGTTTACAAACCGACAATGGGGAAAAACTGGTCAAGTATGTTCTGTACATAAAATGCTGGACAAATTCGACCCGTCCAAATACCACCTAATCAATCTACTCTCTATCATCAAGCAGAACTTGCTCAAAACTAACCTGCTCAGTGACGCCCAGTTTGGGGTTTGCCAGGATCACTCAGCTCCTGACCTCATCACAGCCTTGGTTCAAACATAGAAAAAGGAACTGAATTCCAGCCCTTGACATCAAGGCTGCATTCTGCCAAACGTGACATCAAGGACCCCAAGCAAAAACGGTATCACGGGCCAACACTCCATTATTGGAGTCATACCTGACAGATAGGAAGATGGTCATTGTTGTTGGAGTTCAGTCATCTCAGCTCCAGAACATCTCTGCAGTAGTCCCTTCGGATGATGTCCTCGGTCCAAACATCTTCAGCTGCTTCAACAATGACCTTCCTTCCACCATAAGGTCAGAAGTGGGGATATTCGACGATGATTGCACAATATTCAGCACCATTCGCAAATGCTCAGATACGGAAGCAGGTCATGCCCAAAGCAAAATTATCTGGGCAATATCAAGGCTTGGTCTGGCAAGTGGCAAGTAACATTTGTGCCACATAAATTCAGACAATGACTGTCATAAATAAGAAACAATGTAACCACTTTGTATTCAGCAGCATTATCATCACTAATCTCCCCCACTATCAATATCCTGGGGGTATCATTGACCAGAAACTCAACTGGACTCGCCACATGAATGTAACAGCAGATCAGAGGCTAGGAAACTGCACGAGAAACTCACCTCCTGACTACCCATAGACTGTCCATTATCTACAAGGCACAAGTCAGGAATGAGATGGAATATCCTCACTTGCCTGAATGAGTGCAGCCCCAACAACAGTAAAGAAGCTTGACACAATCCAGGACAAAACAGCACATTCGATTTGCACCACATCCACAAGCATTCACTCCCTTCACCGTGGTCACTCAGGAGCAGCAGTGTGCACTATCTACAAGACAATGGAGAAATTCCCCAATGATCCTCAGACAGTTCCTTCCAATGCATCAGAATTAAGCTCTGCAGTCTTGCTAATCTGATCATAAATGGTGGCGGACGATTAAACAACTCTATCTGGAATGACAAGGGCAGTAGTCGTTTGGGAACATCACCACCTTCAAATTCCCCTGCAAACGAGTCAACATCCTGATTTGGAAATGTATTTCCGTTCCTTCACTGTTGCTGGGTGAAAACCCTGGAATTCCCTCTTTAATCACTAGTGGGTCAGCACATAGCAGGTAGGTTGCAGCAGTTCGAGAAGGCAGCTCTGCACCACCTTCTCAAGGGCAACTGGGGACGGGCACATCCAGTGATGCCCACATCCAAAAAAATTTTTTTTTAAATAGTTCCAAGTTGAGCATCTCGATGGGACAGGCTATCTGATTTGAACACGAACAGGAAAGCAGTGTTTTTAATATTGAACATTTTAGACTTTTCTGTTATTAGAAGGGTGTTCAGTATTCGATTACATATTGTTGCTGAATGCTGTGACAAATTGCATCTGTTCTGTTTAAATCAACAATTCTGGCGGGACAGGATTAATCCTTCGAAACTACCAGACAGAAAATGGCAATCATCGTAGAGACAATGTACTCCCGCCAGATGAGACTCACTGAGAGCATCGCACATTCAAAATATTAATGGAATACTGCAGACACTGAATCCTCCCACCGTCCATATTACAGGGGTTACCATTGAGCAGAACATGAAGTCAAATCAACATACATATACAAGGGTTACAAGAGCAGGTCAGAGACTTACTGGTCTATACTGAATAACAGACCTAATGACCTAAACGGCATGAGATATAGCAATAGATTTAGGCCATTCAGCCCATTCCTTCACTCTGATACTGTGCCATTTTGTCATTGTCTCTCTGAAAAGTGGAAATATCTTCTGCATACTGACTGTATCAATCTTTGCAGTAATCCATTAGTTTCAATCAGACCCCCCCACCCCCACAATTCTTCTAAAGTCCATCGAGTACACACACTGCCGCTCATATGGCAAGCTGTCATCCCCAGAATGGAGCACCTCCAACACCAGCAGATCTTTCTCCAGAGATAGTGTCCAAAACAGCTCACAATTGGCCAAATGCTGTCTGTCCATAGCCCATTACATTCTCAGCAGTATGTCTCCCGTCTTGCATTCTTGCTCTCTTGAAATGAATGCGAACATTGCTTTTGCTTTCCTAACTGTCAACTGAACATGCACGTTAACCATAAGAGAGGACGGGTGGTTCAAAATGCTTTTGGGCTTCAGGTTTAATGGGTCCTATTAGAACATAGTGTCTCCTCTATTCCGCCTCCCAAAGTGCATATTCTTACACGTCCCCATATTGTGTTCCATCAGCCACGTGTTTCCCCACAGTCCTAAACTGTTCAAGCTTTTCTGCAGCTTCCCTACTTCCTCAATATCATCTGCAACTTAGCAAAACTGTCCTCAAGTCCTTGGTTCAGTTTGTTCACATATAATATATTTCCTGGCTCCCTAAGGACCGTCCACCATCTACAAGGCACAACAGTCAAGGTGCTTGACTCCATTCAGGTTGAAGCAGTGGCTTGACTTGAATTACACCTGTAAAGTCTTCACTCCCTGCACCACTGACTTTCAGTAGAAGCACACCCTACCCCCTTTTGTTGTGAGTTTACTTCATTATGATGCACAATCCCAGTCTATTGATGTCACTCTGTCTCAACACTAACTGAGTGGTGCTTACACCAACCATGTCACTGTGTATTGATGACGATGGAGGAAGGTCGGCGAGGGGATGTCTATGATGAATAACTGTGTGACTGCCAGGCTGAAACCTGCCCCGACAGCCTCGGATGTACCTGTGCCCACTGTCACCGCTGCAGGCATGATCAGTCTTCCTGCAGGTCAAATCAAGGAAAGCGACGGCCTTGGATAGTGTTCCCGGCTGAGCACTCAGATCCAGTGAGGACCAACTGGCAGCGGTATTCACATACAATTTCAGCCTTTCTCTCCCATAAGGTCAAGTCCCAACCTGCTTCAGGAAGACCAACATCAACCTTCATCATTGTGCTTCCAATTAAACTGTTGGATTATAACCTGGTGTTGTGTGATTTTTACCTTTAGACACCCCAGTCCAACACCGGCATCTCCAAATCATAACATCAACCTTGTAAGTGAGAAAGCTCATGCTTTAATGACTTAATGATTACCGCCCAGTGGCTCTAACCTCAATAAACATGGAGTGATTTGAAAGGCTGGTTATGGCCCACATCACCTCCAATCTCCCAGCCTGACTTGATCCCCTATAATATGCCGACTGATGTAGCGGGTCCACAACAGATGCCGTATCCCGAGCCATGCATTCATCCCTAGGACATCTGGACAACAAAGACATCTACACCAGACTCCTGCTCATTGACGACAGCTCCACCTTAAACATCATTATCCCCTCCAGACTGATCTCAAAATTCCGTGACCTTAGTTGCTGCTCCACCCTCTGCAACTGGATCCCCGGTTTCTGACCAACAGACCACAATTAGTGAAGATAGGTATCTGCACCTCCGCCAAAATACCACTCAACGCTGGAGCTCCTGAAGGATGTGTCCTCAGCCCCCTACTGTACTCCCTGTACACACACGGCTGTGTCCTTCAGCTCACTTCTGTACTCCCTGTACACCCACGGCTGTGTCCTCACCCCGACTTTACTCCCTGTACACCAAGAGATGTGTCCTCAACCCACAACTGTACTCCCTGTACACACATGACTGCTTTCCTCAGCCCCCTACTGTACTCCGGTACACACGCGGCTGTGTCCCTCAGCCCCCTACTGTACTCCCTGTACACGCACGGCTGTGTCCTTCAGCCCCCTACTGTGCTCCCTGTACACGCACGGCTGTGTCCCTCAGCCCCCTACTGTACTCCCTGTACACACACACGGCTGTGTCCCTCATCCCCCTACTGTACTCCCTGTACATGTACTGCTGTGTCCTCAGCCCCCTACTGTACTCCCTGTACACACACAGCTGTGTACCTCAGCCCCCTACTGTACTCCCTGTACACGCACTGCTGTGTCCCTCAGCCCCCTACTGTACTCCCTGTACACACATGGCTGTGTCCCTCAGCCCCCTACTGTACTCCCTGTACACGCACGGCTGTGTCTCTCATCCCCCTACTGTACTCCTTGTACACCCATGGCTGTGTCATCAGCCCCCTACTGTACTCTCTGTACACACAAGTCTTTGTCATCAGCCCCTACTGTACTCCCTGTACACACACACGGCTGTGTCCCTCATCCCCCTACTGTACTCCCTGTACACACACGGCTGTATATTCAGCCCCCTACTGTACTCCCTGTACACACACGGCTGTGTCCCTAATCCCCCTACTGTACTCCGGTACACACGTGGCTCTGTTGCCAAATTCCAAACAATGCCAACTGTAAGTTTGCTGATGATATCACCAAAGCAGGAGGGATAATAAACAACCATGAGTCTGAACACAGAAAGGAGATAGTGGGTTTGGTGGCGTAGTGGAATGATAATAACCTCCCTCTCAAATTCCGCAAAAGTAGAGAACTGATCATTGACTTTCGAAAGAAAGGAAGGGATCAAGCCACGACCTACATCAACGGTTGAGAGAGTGCAGAGCGTCAAGTCCCTCGGAGTGATGGTAACTGGCAACCTACCCTGGACTTCTCACATAGGTGTGATAGTCAAGATGGTTCAAAAACGTCTCTCCCTCCTCACTTGTCTCAGGATATTTAGCATGCACTACTTCTACAGATACACTATTGTGAACTTACTGTCCGGGTGTGTAATGGCCTGGTACGGCAACACTGTGCCCAGGAGCATCAGAAACTACAGAAGATTGTGTTCACAGCCCAGACTATAACGGACTCCAATCTCCCAACCATTGACTCTATTTACACGGCTCATTGCCGCAGAAAGGCTGCCAACATCTATCCACGATTACTGAGGGAAGGGAGAGAGGAAATAGTTGGGGCCATAACAGATATCTTTGTAGCATCCTTGAACACAACTGAGGTCCTGGAGGACTGGAAAGTTTCTAGTCGCCTTGTTTAAGAAGGGTAGCATGAATAATCCCGTTAATTATAGACCGGTGAGCCTGACGGCTGGGGTAGGGAAGCTGTGAGAGAAGATACTGAGGGATAGGATCTATCCTCATTTGGATGAACATGGTCTTATCAGTGACAGGCAACATGGTTTCGTGCAGGGAAGTCATGTCTCACCAACATAATAGAATTATTTGAGGAAGTGACAAAGTTGATTGATGAGGGAGGGGCTGTAGATGTCATGTACATGGACGTCAGGAAGGCGTTTGATAAGATTTCCCAGAGTCAGGTTATGGAGAAAGTGAAGTCACATGGTGTCTAGGGTGTGCTAGCTACATGGATAGAGAACTGGCTTGGCAACAGGGGACAGAGCGTAGTAGGGGAAGGGAGTTTCTCAAAATGGAGAACTGTGACCAGTGGTGCTCCATTTAAGATGTTTCCGGAAAGATACATGAATGGGCAGGGAGCATAGGGATACAGACCTTTAGAAAATAGGATACAGGTTGAGGGAGAGGATTTGGATCGGCGCAGGCCTAGGCCGCCAAATGGCCTGTTCCTGTACTGGAATGGTGTTTGTTCTAACATTACCAAAGACCCATAATATCCCTGGAAAGATCACCCACAACCTCTTCCATCAGGCTATAAGATACAGACGCTTGAACACACAGAGCAGTAAGTTCAGGAACAGCTTCATCCTGGCTGTTATTAGCCTGATGAATGGACTCTCTAATCTCAGATAATGCTGATTTTGTTCATATTGACCTCGCCTAGTGCACGCCCTGTGCAGCGTAACCTTTATGCCTCTCAGCCATGTTTTACAGGCAGCATTCAGTACATCCATTCATACCTTGATCCATGATCTGCCTGGACATCTTGGAACAGGGCAAACTAAATCCTCACCTCCCTACCCCCATCTCCCTCCAGTGCTCAGGCTGAGGTCTCTCCAGTCATCACCCCCAGTTCCTCCCATTCCGCCCAACTCCCCTTGACCCTAGCCCCAGCACCCTGTAACCTTTGTCTCTCACAGTTTCTCTCGCACTGCCTATTTCCCTGTGTTTTCCTTTTCCCTGTCTTCTGTTTATTTCCCTGAACCTATTATCTTCCCTTCTCCCTGCACATATGACTGTGTGTTTCCTTGTTTTGTTTCCTTTCTCTCTTTGACTGACTATCCATCTGTTTCCCTCGCTGTGTTCTCTCTCTCCTTTCCTTTGTTTTTGTCTCTTTCTCCTTCGTTGTGATGGTGCTGGCTTCTCTTTTCGTTTGAAGCAGGTGAATGGCTCATTGGTTCGATGTTGACAATACAATACACTCTGCAAGGTTTTGGTATGGAGGACAGAATTTAAAATTATCAGTTAAATTTCAATTGTTGTCAAAACAGCAACCAGAACGTGGGTATCCATTTAACAGCCAATTGTTACATCTAACTATTTTGAAACCGTACGTCTCCCAGTGCTCTGTACACTGGCAACTCAAAGCATTCTATTCGGGTGCATAATGACCTGACATGGTAACTGCTCTGTCTAGGACCATAAGAAACTACAGATGGTGTGTGCACAGCCCAGAAAGGCTGGCAACATCAGAGATCTCTCCCAAACTAGTAATGATCTCCTACAACCTCTTCCAACAGGGAGGAGACACAGAGGCTTGAAAACATGGACCAGCATGCTCAGGAAGACTTCCTTCACTACCATTATTAGACTGACAAATTGACATCTGTCACTTTTCAAATAATATTAATCTTACTAATGTCGATCTTACTTTGCACACCTCCTGTGAAGCTGTAACCGTGTATGCCTCACTCTGTCCAAGGACCCTGTGATCTCTGTTTTCTTGTTTAGGGTCATTTGCCTGCACTACAATAAAAACAAACCTTTCCATTGTACATTTGACTAAAATAAATGAATCCAAATCAGATCAAACACTTGGACTGCAGTGGCTCAAGGTCTTCTCAAGGGCAACTGGAAAAATAAACTAATGCTGCCCCAGTCAGAGATACCCATATCTAATTAATGAGTATAGGAAGATGACCACACTTAGGGAGGACAGTCAGGGGGAATCAAATCGCTTTAAACATGATCTTAGATACATACAGGTTTCCCTCACTATTTGTAAGTAGAATGTTCCTACGAAACCGTTCACAAACTGATATGGTGTAAAGTGCAGTCGCACTGATTTATATGGGAAAAATTTCAGCTTTCTTCGTAAAAGTAAAAATCCTGTTCGGATTTCTTTTGGTTAGCGAAACAATGTCAAAATGTAAGTCATTCGGAAAAGGAAGTGGCAAAAAGTGAACTTTTGAAAAGCGGGGGATACCTGCATTTACAAGGGCATGATATTCAGGAAGTTGGGAAAGGTGAAAAATAGATGAGGTGAATCTCACATTTGATTTCCAGCCCAGCTGATCATCATTCTCTTTGTTTGCTCTTTTTCTCCTGTATCTCTCTTTCTCTATTGATTCCTCCTCCCCTTCAAATCACACTTCCCTGTCAACGGTATTAATCACGCACCTTTCCAGCTGCTTTCAGTTCAGGAAAGTTTCCCAGCACTTCCTGTTCGTTTCTTTGCATTTCTTTCTATAATTTCAGATTTTCAGCATCTTCCTTTATTTGATCTCACCTTCAATTTTGTTATTTCGTGGGATGTTGCCATCTCTGCCAAGGGCAGCATTTGGTGACCATCACTAGTTCCCCTGACTCTGAAGCTATTTCACAAGCCAATATAAAGTTAAGCACATTGTCATGGGTCTCAAGTCACAATTAACCCAGACCGGGTAATAACACTAGATTTCTTTACCGAAGGTGATTAGTGAAAGAACAAGGCTTTCAGACAATATGTTGCTTTTATGTTTGTTTTTCGTAAAATTCACTTTTATTCCAATTCTTATCATTTTAAAATAAAATTCTGTCATCAGCTGTGGTAGGACTTGAAACAAATAACTTGAAACAATATCTTTCGTTTAATGAAATTTGCTTCTGAAATGCATCCAGCGACATTCCTACATTCATACATTGTCCTAATCATGAAGTAACGTTCGAAACAAGAACAATTTTATAGTTGAAATATTTGTAATTGGAAAAGTGGTCATCAGAGAGCGAGAGGCATTAAGTCTTAATTTTACCAACGAGCAGCCAATGGTTTGTACAGCCACATCACTGACGCAGAGATGGAGATTGGGGATATTGTGAGCTGGGAGTGGACAGAGTTGGTGACCGTGAGAACACGAGACATAAATCAGTTCCGGGCAAAAAGGGATCTCGAGGTTGTGCACAGTTTTGTTCCAGATGTTTGTGAGGGAGTGGTCTGAAATTCATGGGTAATAAATGGAGACTGCAATTGAAACTGAAGACAATAGCTTCTTTCTCTGACAAATATAGATAACAGGATTTTCAACGAAGTTCAAAGTTGTTTATGAGATTAATGAATGGACAGAGGTAGAGAACACCAACAATAGCGAGAATAGGTTAGTAGTACACCCTTCACCCCGCCTAGAATAATCATAGGCACCTTTGATATCCGATGTGGTAGAAATTCCTAATAGAGGGAAATCTTGAAAAGGCTCAAGGAAAATCTCTTCTCCTTTGTTGTAATGTTCCAATCCGCTATTCTCAGATACAGATCTGTCCTCTCTCTGTCTACATAGCTGTTGATCTCTGTTACTGTTGGAGCAGTGGGATAGCACACAAAATGAACCCCTCACCAATAGGAGAGGGAAACACTCCAATGACACAGTTGCATTGCATGGAGACTGACATCAATCACAGTCACTAAGCAAACAGTCCTAGCTTTCAATACAATACATTCAATTCACAATATAACTGGACTGGACGACATGTTGGCATTGCTTGCTATTTGTCAAATCTCCCATCACCAATTGCTCTAGTGAAGTCAGTTGTGGGGGAGAATGGTGGATGTTATCTTTTTGTAGGCTAGATGATTCTGTTCTGTTGTCCATTTATTATGCTGTAACCATCTCTCCCCAAATCCATCCGCCCCAAAAAGAATCACAATCAGGATATTACTATGCTGATCTCTCCTCCACGGGAACAAACGCTCGTGAACAGACTGTCACTGGGCACAGTTGCCCTGAACATAGACAGGAAGTGTGTTCCTCTCCCTGCTCCAATAAGGCAACTTTGGAACTTCCATAGGGAATATGCTTCAGTAATTAATTTATACAAATTGACAAACTTCTAAATGCAGTTTTATTTGCTGTAAAATAATTTTTTGTTTACATATTTGGCCTCAGTCCAAAACCAAAGTGATAATTACAATGAACTTATTCATTAAGACTTAATGAGTCAGGTTCGAATGAACATGACATTGGCTGTGAGATGTGGTGGAATGGGGGCAGTGGCTGCAGAGACTGCATGGGGAGTACATGATATTGTCCAGTCATCATCACTCTTTCTCACAGACAGAATTAAATCTAATGCACAACAGGGAAACAGCCAACATTTGGGAGATGAATGACAACGTGATGTGAACAGGATAAGTTTAAATGTGATAAAATGAGCAATATTTATACACGCACCATTTTATCTTTGGGTATGCAGATTGAGTAGGGTCATTGGACCTGAAACAATAACTTTGATTTCTCTTCACAGATACCGCCAGATCTGCTGAGCTTGCCCTCTAATTTTTGGGTTTTTTAAAGATTGATCATATTGTTCATATCTGGCAGGATACTTACAATTAAAAGCAGACACTAATAACAAAATGTGAAGAGCTATGGGGATAATACAGGAGACTAACAGTAGAGATATAGTCATTTCAAGCTGGAAGAGACAATAGGCTGAGTTTCCCCCACTTTTGCTGTAAATAATTCTATGATATGTAATCAAAGCTTTGGAGAGGGGGTAGACAAGCTAGTTCAATGAAGGATACAGAGTGTTCCATCATCAATAATCTATTCCTAATATCTCATGAAATTTCTGCTGGCTCTGAAATGTCTTTTCAAACAAAGTGGAGTTCCTGAGATTTAGAGGATATTCAGCAAAATATTCTTTTTTTCCTTTGAATCCGAAAGAAGAAACAGATTTCGGTCATAACACAGGTGCCCCAGCCACACTAACTATAATAGGAACAGGAAAGGACTACATTGTCCATATGTAACCAAATTCAGCATGTCGCCCTCTCAAGAACCATGAAATATAGTGATACAGAAACATGAAATACAAACAGAAAATGGTGGAGAAACGCGACAGGTGAGGAAGTATCTGCAGAGAGAAACAGAGTTAATACATCGAATATGATATGAAACTATTCTGAAAACGTTGTATTGGAATCAAAGGTTAATTCTGTGTATCCCTGCTCAGAGGGTGCCAGACCTGCTGAGTTTCCCTCTATCGATTTCTTTTTCTTTCTGAACTGTGACAAATTGACTGATCTGAATGATATAAGCAAAGCTGCTGTCTCAGTTGAATCTCGAGTAATAGGTAACAGACATTAAATGAGAAAGTATAAAGTTCTTAAGTTTCACAGGGCTCTAAATAGCGATGACGTATTGCATTGTCAGACAAAGACATTGTGAGATACTGTCTTATGCATAGGTACATCTTGGATATTCTGTGAAGTGGTCACCCAGTCTACCTTTATTTTCCCCAAAGAAGGCAGACCACAATGTAAGCAGCGAATGTAGTAGACCGGATCGTGGGAAATGTTTGTAGGATGGTGTTTCACCTGGGAGGTATATTTGGCCCCTTGGATAGTGAGGAGGGAGGATGTAAATGGGAAATGTAACATCTCCAGCAGGGGAAAGTGAAGTGGACCTGTGGTGGAGTTGGGGAGGTGTTGGGAGTGAATAAAGAGCAGACCAGGGTATCCTGGAGGAACTGGTCTTTCAGAAGGCGGAAAAGGGAGAGGAGGCAAATATGTGTCTAGTGGTGGCATCTTGCTGGAGGTGAGGTAAATGCGGACTGATGATCCTCTGCATGTGATCCTCTGCATCTGGTGGGTTGATAGGTAAGGACAAGGGGAACTCTAACACTGTTGTAGGAGGGAAGAAAGAAGATGAGGAGAGAAGTGCAGGAGGTGGGTCGGAACCGGTTGAGGGCCCTGTCGATAACAGTGCTAAGGAATTCTCGGGTGAGGAAGATGGAGGAACTGAGAGATGGAATGGAGTCTTTGCAGGAAACAGGGTGTGAGGATGTATACTCCAGGTAGCTGTGGGAGTCGGTGGGTTAATACTGGATATGAGTGTCCGGTCTATCCCCAGAAATAAAAGCAGATAAATCGAGGAAAAGAAAGGAGGAGTCAGAGGTAGATCAGGTAAAAGTGGGGGAGTGAAAATTGGAAACTATGAACTTTTACAATTCTGGACGGGAGAGAGGAACAGCAGCCAAGATATCATCTACATATAGAAGAAAGTGATGCTGGAATAGAACTGGAACAAGGAATGTTCTACGTACCCCATGAAGGAACAGGTATAATTGGGCCCACATACGTATCAATGCACCCCGTCTGCGTGGCAGGACCAGGCTGAAGCAATGAGTCTGCCCAGGCAGTTCTGTTTGTGGATTTTAAGGAGGAGATAAAAAAAGAGCCCTGCTGTCAGAGGACCATCAGCTTCCGGACTGTTAGGTGGGGGTGAGTGTGTGTGTGTTTGGGGTGTGGGGGTGTGAGGGGGTGGGAGTCTCTAGATGAAATGTGGACAGATATAGTTAATAAAATAACCTGATGTGCCATGGTAAGGTTATGGACCAGCAGGTGACATGTGGAGGTATCTGAGAGCTGACACTCAGCCTCTGAAATGTAGAGGTGAATCCACCAGACTGCAGCAGCACCTCCTTTATTGGTACAGGCTGAATAACATAGTCAGGGTTGGATCGAAGCATATAGCGTACAGTCAGTTCAGAGGGTGATAGGTTGGATAGGGAGAGGGGGATATAGAGAATTTAGGACAACCAAACTTACATGGAGCATTCTTAACGAACAGATTAAATTCAAGTAAACGCCAGAGGAATGGGTCAAGGTGGAGGGAGAGTGTTGGAGCTGGGGGAAGGGTCTATGGGATGGGAAGCATACTCTTGCACAAAGAATTGGACACCGTGGACAAGACGGTGGAAGAGGAGTTCAACATTATGTCGTGCCTGAAATTCATTAAAGTGGGGGCACAGAGGGCTAAAGCTGAGACCTTTGCCGAGTACAGAACATTCAGCATTAGAGTGTGGAAGGTTAGGAGGGATGGTGAATACCCGACAGGAGGTGGGCTTGGGGGAGGGGATGGACTCAGATTGCAGGACATGGGTGGGGTGGCAGGTTGCAAAGGCTCATAGGCATCTCTAAGTTATTCCATCTTGTGGGCCTTGTATATCTGGTGAGCATGGCGAATGAGCTGGAGAATGAAGTAGAATTGGGGAATGGTGCAGCCTTGAGCCAATGTGACGTGATGCTGTTGAACAGAGAAAGTGTTGATCTCAGTGGCAACGGCACCGCAGGACCAGTCCTCAGAAAGTAAATGATTGAAAATAATCAAAATCATTATCTTATTGTAATGCTCTGATTTCATTGGGGTGATACTAAACCAGCAAGGTCTTACTTTTCTGGGATTTTAGACCAAACTGTGAAAACATAATGTACCTTGATGTTATTAATAAGACAAATTCATCCATGGATGTGGAAGGCACTAGCAAGGGCAGAGTTTATTTGTCATTCCCAATTGCTGTTGAGAAGGTGTCATTATTCATTGAGGAAATTCCCAGCACAGAATTTCCTCCGATTCCCGTTGACCACATTTTCCTGAGGGTCAATGATGCTGCAAGAGTCAAATGCTACTTTTATGGCAAGGGAAGTTACTCTGATCTCACCTCAACTGACATTGGAAAATAAGTTAAAATACTAAAGAGAAAAAGGATAGAACACGGCATTTTTGAACAATGTGGTCACTGTCCTTGCAATGATTAAGGGCAAACAAATGCATGGACTTCTGATACTGAGGAGAGGTGTTTCCTATTTGGGATGAGACTGTTTGGATAAGCGCTGTAACAAAGAGACAGAAAAAAGGTCCAGTCTCTATGGGGGGAAAAATACACCCTATTCACGGTGCATTGGACAATGACAGACATACACTATTGTCTGTTCCTATTGGGCATTGATAGTCTCAATCTCATTATTCACTGATAACCAATAGCAGTGCAGAAGCCAGCAGCTCCAATAACCCCAGTGGAAAGCAAAAAGGGTAAGGGATGGCCAGTGGAAGTCGGAGGAACTAGGGAACTGGTGTAACTTACAGTTGGAGTGGCAGAGGAAGGGTGGGAAGAGATATCATCAGTGGAAGAGAATGTGGCAGCAGAAGGAGTCGTGCATGGGAAGTAGGAGTGTAAAGAAAGAGTAGGAAGGGGAGGAAGAATGGCTAATGAAGTTTTAGTGACTGGGTCAAGCTTGTTTTAGGAAAACTGAGGTTGGGTGTAAACCACCACTGTTCAGGAAAATTGGGAATCGATTGAAAACTAAGTTTTGATGCACTTCTTTTTCTACCACTTGATTCTTTATCAGATTGTACATTCACTCTGTAGTTTTGTATCTCCATCAAATACAGGTGACGTGTTTTTTTTCTCCCCTGGTGTTGTGGCTCAACATTTTTGAATTTTTTAACAGTATGTATTTGCTTCCAATTCAAGGTAGCCATGAGAATGTGATTTGATCTCCTGTAGTTTGTCCATAACATAGATTTTAATTGAATAGTTATCCTCATCACATTAGCTGATTCAAGCAATGAGTCTGTGTCCATCCTGCAGATGAAAGATTTCTTCAGTTCTGACTATTGTTACAAAGGACAGTGCCACACAAAAGGCTAATGTTCCAGTGCAAGGTGCCAAACCATAGTTCATTCTAAATTAGTTACAAGCTTTATGAATAAGACATGCTGAGGGACATAGTGTAAAATGTAAAATTAACTTTGTGTCGCAAATGTTATTTACAGCACCCTCATAATAGGTGTTAACTACATCACTCTGTAAATTCCCAAATTAAGAACAACAAGAGACTGGAATTTTTAATTATTGCTTTGTGAATAACATCTGGAGAACACGAAGGAAATCAAAGTTTGTTTGTGATATTCATAAATGATGATGGTGAGAATGTGGAAGATGGATTGCAGTGGAATGATAACTAATGTTGGGGATGACACAAAGATTAGCTGGGTGCTTCGCAGTGAGGAGGAAAGGGTTAGGCTGCAGGCCGATATAAACAGATGATTTCAATATCCAGATTAATGGCTGATGAAATTTAACACTAATAAATGTGAGAGGATGCACATCTGAATTAACAAGACAAGTGAGTACTCAAACTTTGAAGGGCGAGGGCTAAACGTGCTCCTTTTTTCTTTGCAGCAGGGAAGGTTGAGCAGGGAACAGGGTACAGTTATACAAGAGCATAAGGGGTATGGAGAGGATGAACAGACAGCAGCTGTTTCCCTTACTCGAAGGGTCAAAAACCAAGGGAAACATGCTTAAAATGAAAGGCAGGGGATTGAGAGAGGATTTGTGGAGTCTGTATTGAACTGAGAGGGTGGCACAGACAGAGAATATAAAGTTCCTACTGTGGAAACAGGCCCTTCGGTCCAACAAATCCACACTGACCCTCCAAAGAGTAACCCACCCAAACACGTTCCTCCTATATTTACCACTGACTAATGCATCTAACCTACACATCCCTGAACACTTTGGGCAATTTAGCATGGCCAATTCACCTAACCTGCACATCTTTGGATTGTGGGAGGAAACCGGAATACCAAGAGAAAACCCACGTGGGCACGGGGAGAATGTGCAAAATCCATACAGGCAGTCACCCGAGGCTGGAATCAAACCTGGGTCCCCAGCGCTTTTCAGCAAGTGTGCTAATCACTGAGCCACCGTTCTACCTCTGGTGACATGTGTCTTAAATGCATTTCCTAGGCGGGTGATTGATCAGATAATCTCACAAAATTTTTTAAAAGCCTTTGGATATGCACTTGGTGATGCAGGCTTGCATTTTCATTCAATTATTCTATGTGGTGGCAGCCACGAACACTCTGATATATTCTGAAGCAATAGCTAATGGCAGTTCTAGTTTGTTCCATTGACCGTACTCAGTAAGTGAGGCTCCAGTGAAGTGCTGGTGTTATCTCCTACTTTCTATTTAAATGTTTCAGTTTCCTTCAGTTGGTAATGCAATTTCCTGTGTCGATGCTGTCATTTCCGGCCTTTTTTCTCAGAGGATGGTAGACGGAGTCAAAATTGATGTGGTTGTTGCTGGAGTTCCGGTTCGAATGCCATGTTTCTATTTTTTTTTATGTGGGGCAGCTAGTCCAGGGATAGTCCCCTTCCCCTCTGACACCTTTGAACAGGAGAGTCCTTGCACAGGTACACACCCTTTCACTGATCCAGCACTCAAGTCAAGGGAAAACACCTGAGTGGTCCAGTGACAAGCAGTGCCCTTCACATCAGAGGGCAATGCTGATAGACTCCTGTTTATTTTTTTTGCTGTGTGAACTCCCCTGTTTATTTTTTTTTATTAACCCCCACACTACCGCCTAACTGCGGTAGTGCTTATTATTTTTAACCCCAGCACCCATGGTGTGTGTGTGCAGCTGTGAGACACAGTGAGAGACATAAAGTGCACAAATCTTTATTTAATTTCCACCACCAGGAAAAGTAGGAAAACACCCGAGTGGCCTGTGACGAGCAGTGCCCTTCACATCAAAGGGCAATGCTGTGTGATCAAAACAGTGAAGGGGAGGGCAGGGACTAAATCAAAATAGAGTTGGAGGGGGAAATGATGCACTCCACTCCCTGCGGCGCCCACCTCTCCCTGAACAACTCCAGGGTGTTGGTGGACACCGCGTGCTCCTTCTCCAAGGACACCCGGGCCCTAACGTAACCGCGGAAGAGGGGCAGGCAGTCGGCCCTAACGACCCCCTCCACGGCCCGCTGCCTGGACCTGTTTATGGCCAGTTTGGCCAGGCCCAGGAGCAGACCCACGAGGAGGTCTTCAGACCTGCCCTCCCTCCTCCGCACCGGGTGCCCGAAGATCAGGAGCGTGGGACTGAAGTGCAACCAAAAGCAGAGGAGAAGGTTTTTCAGAAAATCAAAAAGGGAGTGCAAACGCCCACACCCAATATACACATGGTCCACGGACTCCACAGCACCACAGAACAAGCAGTTGGGCTGGGAGTCCGTGAACCACCGCAATCTGCGGTTGCAGGGGACTGCTGCGTGCAACACCCTCCACCCCAGATCCCCAAGAGAAAGGGGGAGGACTCCTGCGTAGAGGGCCCTCCACTGGGGATCCCCACCGCCCGGTGGCAAATGGGCACGCCAGGGCGTGTCCGGGCGATGGATGAGGGAGAAGAGGTGGACGGTGTGCAGCAGCAGTCGATATAGGACACACCTTTTAACGTCCTTGAACGGGACAAAGTTAAAATTTCGGAGGCGGCTCAGGTTGTGGGGCACAGGCTCCCGCGGGAAGTACGGGACCTTGGGGCCGATGTGAAATTCCGTCCGGGCAGGGGTGAGCGCGGACGGGATCCCACCGCACACCTGAGCGTCCTCCAACTGGTGCACTACGTCGGGTCCGAGTACCGCCGTTTTAAGGCGTCGGATGCCGGTGGCCACGTACCGGACGTCTACCGCTGCCCTGCTCGCTATGTCTTGCGGCAACGTAATGCCATGTTTCTAAGAATTCTTGTGCTTGTCTCTGATTGGCCTGTCCTATAATGGTTATGCAGACCTCGTCAAAGTGGCGTACTTCCTCATCAGTACGAAAGAAATTGGTGTTGGGATCAAGTCTTTTGTAGCCAGTTGATGTTCATATATTCTGGCCATTAGTTTTCTGCTCGTTTTTAGTTGTAGTGTTTGTTAAAGTTCTTGCAAGGCTTATTATTCCTGGAGCAGAACAGACAAAGATGTGAATTTATTGCGGTGATCAAAAGTATGAAAAATATTGCAGAGTAGAAAAAGAATACTCTATTAGTTGGCATTACAGCATCAAGGGATTCTAATTTCAAGGTTGTCACAACGGAGCTAGGAATGAAAAAAGGAAAAACGTCTTTATTTAGAGAGTTGTTACGAATTGGAGTTGACTGGCTGGAAAAGTTGTGGATGAAGATTCAAAAGAGAACTGGAAAACATTTGGAAATTATGAATTTAATGGGCAACAGTGAGAGGGCTGGCAAATGGGCGGGGGGTGGTGCTTTGGAGACATTTTTGGAGCTGATGCATACATAATTGCCAACGGCTTCCTCCTGTACTTTAAAGTTTGTACTCTGTAATGTGCCAGCTGTGAATAAAAGTCAGTATCCAATTATTTCACTGTGTAAATGCTCGCAAATATCTGATTATTTGGTGCAGCATAAGCATTTAAAATGCAAGTATTGCAAGGTCAGTTTCATTATGAAGTCTAATTATTACTCAGAACATGAATATTTTACATGTTTGATTCCAATTACTAAAACAAATATATCATTGCTTTGTCACAAAACTCTTTGGAAAGCTCTGACTTTTCATTGAAACGATATTATGTTCGTTGCTTTTTTTTCACTGTCCACGTTTCATATTAAGCATCATTCATTCTAAAAATTGGAATTTTTCAAATTATCATTCACTAAAATTTGATAACACAAATAATTTATTTAGTTTAATATTCACAGTCCATGTAGAATAATTGCCATTTGAAAATTGCTGGCAAATAGCTGAAGATTGTACATTTCAGTGAGAAATTAAACTGATTGTTTATATATAAATGTATAAGAATGGTAATTCTATCTGTATGTTTAATCGTTTGCTCACTCTGAACATGGAATTATCCAGAAACCAACCACTTTAAAAATACTGGAGTGGCAAAACATTACTTTGAATCCTGACATTGTGAGTGTAATTCTTATCACAAGAGTTATGTTCTTTCTTCAATAAAATAAAATGTACATACTTTATTTCTGTGTGAGAAAATCTTGACAGGAGTTATATTTTAGTTCCATAAATATAGAATCAACATAATTGATTTAAGAGATTATACTTCAATTGAATGATTATCGTTCACATGTTATTTTTGTCCAATTCATAAAATATAGCAAATATCCGATTATTGTTCTGTGCAGGAAACTCAACACCTTGCAATGAGCTACGCTGAAATTTGTTTCAAATAGATCTGAAATCATTTGCAGTGTTATTGGACCTCACAGCTGCCCGTGACACAGAGAGACTCAGTGACCTGTTCCAAAATCCGTGCATAGAGCTTCTAACCTGGTTCAGGGCAGTCAGTCAAACATTTCTTCAAAACAAATAATTTGGAATCCATCGTGGGCAGGGGGAGAACCCGCCAACAGACTATCACTGGTCTCAGTGTAGATACAAATGTTGTCCAGGTTAAATACTAATGGCTGACCAGCAATCAAGTTTTAAAATTCATCTTCAGTCAGAGCCTGGCCCAGAGAGCAGACGTGTTGACATGGAGAACCAGAATCACACCATACAAGTTACCTATGGTGATGAAACCTGACCTGCCTCCCTGACTCCATACATCTGCACCCTGGATCAGACACGGGTGAAGACGTTAACAAGTTGACAATCTATTGCAGTGCCTTGTGTCTCACAAAGAAATCTCAAAAGCCATATCCAATAAATGTCACCTTCACATTCTCCAGTATCAAAATAAAAATGTACATCTCTGTGAATGGTCAGAGATTACGACATGGGTCACACAGTAGAATGTGTGTGAAGTAACCAGCAGCAAACAGCAATCCACAAAATCACATTAATAACTGAACTTGGTGGATTCTGTCTGGCGTAAGTAACCACACATATTATCCTGGCTTTCAGGTCACTGTAACAATGCACACCATAACTGGAGGTTTTGGCCTTACACCTCTCCAAAGCTTCCCGATCTCACACACATCACTGCCTCACACATTCAACAATTGATGAGAATCCACAAGCTGGGTGAAACTGGAAACACAGAACAGTGCAGCACAGTGCAGGCCCTTCGGCCTTTGACGTTCTGTCGACCTTTTATAATACATTTTACTATCATTCATGTGCCTATCCATTTAAATATCCCTAATATAACTGACTTTACTACAACTGCTGGCTGATCATTGCACACACCCAACATTCTCTGTTTAAAGAACCTACCTCTGACATCTCCCCTAAATCTACCTTAAAATCATACCGTCTCGACAGCCATTTCCACCCTGGGAGAAAGTCTCTGGCTATCCACTCTATCTATGCCTCTCATCATCTTGAACACTCCTGTCAAGTCAGTTTCCATTCATCTTCGTTCCAATGAGGAAAACATCCTATCTCCCTCAAATTTTCTTTGTAAGACATTCCCTCCAGTCCAGACAGCATCACTTCAGCTCCCCCACCAAAGCGTCCACATCATTTCCATAACAAGGCAACCAGAACTGATCACAATATTCTAAGTGTGGTCTCACCAGGGCTCCATAGATTTGCAACATGACCTCGCAGCTCTTAAACTCAATCCCTCGGCTAATGACCACTTCAAACGCCTTCTTAACAACCTTATAAACCTGGGTAGCAACTTTGTGGGAGCTATGCCACGGACCATATGATCCACTGTTCCTTCACAATGTAGGAATCCTGCCTTTAACCCTATAACCTGCATTCAAATTCGATATTCCAAAATGATTCGTATCCCACTTTTCCATATTGAACACCATCTGCCACTTAGCAGCCGAGTACTGCATCCCGTCTATGTCCTGTTGAAAACTACAACAGCCCTTCCCACTATTCGCATATCCACCAACCTCTGTTACATCATCAAACTTACAACCCTATCCTTCCACTTCGTCATCCAAGTCATTTATCAAAATCACAAACAGCAGAGGTCCCAGAATCGATCCCTAGTTCCTAGTTCCACACTGAATACTTCCCATTTACCACCACCCTCTGTCTTCTATGGGCTAGCCAATTCTGTATCCTGACAGATAGGTCTCACTGTATGCCATGCCTCCTTACTTTCTGAATGAAACTACCATGGGGAAGTTTATCAAACACCTTGTTAAAATCCATGCACTCAGCATTCACTGCTCTACCTTCTTCAGGGTGCTTAATCCTATCCTCAAAGAATCCAGTAAGAGTTCTGAGATATGACCTGCCCCTCACAAAGTCATGCTGACTATTTCTAATCAAACTATAATTTTTCAGAATCCTCTCCAATACTTTGCCGAATACTGATGTAAGACTGACTGGTCTGTCATTCTCAGGACAATCCCTGTTCCCTTGCCTGAACAAGGGAGTAACCTTTATCACCTTCTAATCATGCGACACTACTCCAATGGAGAGTGAAGACGCAAAGACCATCGCCAAAGGCAGAGAAATCTCTTCCCTCTCTTCCTGTAGTAACCTAGGACGTTTCCCTTCTGGCTGAGGGATCTATCTATCCTTATGTTTGTACATCAGTCAGTCTGCATTTCACTTCAAATTGTTTACTCCCTGTCCAACCAACTGATCAACTGTTTTCCATTTCAGGGCTCTGTACAGTGCTGCCTTCCTGAACAAGTATGGTTCCCAATATCCTGTGTATTATGGAATGGAAAACATTAGCAGGGCAGATGACGAAAGCATTGACTCTGCTGCTCCTTAGATGCTGCTTTACTGGCTGTGCTTTTCCAGCGCCACAATTTTCGACTCTGTTCACTTGTACTCGCTTTCTCCATTACTGAGGGCTGTCCCCTCTGCACACTGAACTGGAAACTAATCAGCAGAAACTCGGTGTATCCGGAGCTGACTGTTCAGTTCTGGAAAGTTGCATTTGAGGAACACATTTACTAAAAACGAAATTAATATTCAACAAATATTCATTTAGTCCGAGAGTTGCAGTTTTGGTTCATGAATTGGACAGGTTAACAACGAACAATGAATAACTGAAGAACCCCGAGGTACAGAGCGTTCCAAGTGATATATTCCAGGTTGGATGTGCTTTACTTTAATGCTGGTAATATTATCAGACAGACAGATTATGATAAGGAAACGAGGTGACATGTGGAGGTGTGACATTTTTTGCTGTTTCTGAGCTGTGTTTGAGGGAGGTCAGGGCTGGCAACGCAATACTCTGTGGTACCAGAACTACAGGAGAAAGTGAGGACTGCAGATGCTGGAGATCAGAGTTGAAAATGTGTTGCTGGAAAAGCGCAACAGGTCAGGCAGTATCCAAAGAGGAGGAGAATCGACGTTTTGGGCATGAGCCTGAAGAAGGGCTCATGCCCGAAACGTCAATTCTCCTGTTCCTTGGATGCTGCCTGACCTGCTTTTCCAGCAACACATTTTCAGCAGTACCAGAACTATAATCAGGACAGGAGAAAGGGTTAAAGAGGAGGTGGTGTTGCCTTATTAATGATGGAGTCAGTTCCTGGCGTAAGAAGTGACGATATCTTGAAAGTACCTTCTAATGAGGCTTGGTTGTTAGAGCTCAGGATCAAAACCATGACAGAAACACTGCTAGGGACATATTATAGACCCCCAGATAAAGAAAAGTACGAGAGCAGGTATATAACCAAGTTATTGAGGTGTGTAAAAACAATAATAGGATCATTATATTCAGGCAATTCCAAACATTCATTAGGGCAGTGATAACTTTTTTTAAGAGGGGCAAGTGCTTTGAAATTTATTCCAGAGAGCTTCTTATATCAACATAGAGCATATACAACAAAGGGCAGTGCAGTGCTGGGCCTCACTGTGGGGAACGACGGCAGTCAGCTGTTCCCGGCAGAGGTGAGAGAGCATTATAGGACCAATGACCGTGATATCACACATGTTGACTTTGCTAAGGAAAAGACCCCAAAAATAGGGAGACAGATTTTATGGGGGAAAAAAATGACAAGATCTGGTGAAAGTGCAGATGCTTCTGGGTGAAACTGTAGCAGAACAAGGTGGGGCAGGGGGTTGGGGGATCATTTGATTAAAATGGAATTGATGACAGTGTCGGCCCAGCATGTTACACCGCAGATAAAATTTAGGAAACAAGCCCGAAGAACCTCAGATGTCGACACAAATTCCGAACAGGATGAAAAAGGAAAGAGAAGCTTAAAGCAGGTACCAAGTGAGCAGGTCAATGAAAGTCCTAAAAGAATATAGAAAGTGGAGGGCTAAACTTAAAAAGTCAGTGGAAGAGCAGAAGGAGGGGTGATGAAACATTAGCTGGTATGATTAGCAAGAATCATTTTTTTTGATTTATTAAGGGGAAGAGGATAACACGGGAAAAAATGGGAGTATCAAGGATTAAGGGGACAGCCTGTTCACAGAGCCAGAGAATGTGTTAAACACATCCGACGAATCGGTCTTCAGTTTGGAGGAGCTGAGGAAGAATTGGAAGTTTATGCAAGATAGAGTGGACAAATCACCAGATTAAAGACCACCAACTCTCACATCAGTGTAAGGGAAACAATTGTAGAAAATTCGGAGGGCTGTTAAGGCTGGGTCATTAAATATCTTCAAGACCGAGACAGACAGATTTTTATACAAGTGTTACGGGGAAATTGCAGGATAGTGGAATGGAGGATTATCAAAATAAATATAAACTAATCGAAGGAAAAGCAGAGTCAGTGAGTGGATAGACATATTGTTGCCCCTTTGTCTAATTGTGTTCTTTTCCAATAGCCCTGTATTCACAAGAACATGAACTTGTCTCGCTATGGTGTTAGACACAGTTTGGAATGCTATCAAGGGATTCCAGGAATTCATAAACGCAATACAAACAGACCGGAAGTACCAGAGGACTGCAACAATACGGATTACCTATCGGGGTGAGGATTTGCATCGACACAGTCACCACTACCAGAAGGAAGAACTCAGCAGGACACTCTACAAGGCCAAGCAGTGACCTGCACTGGGGAACAGGTAGTCAGGGGCCAGTTGTCAAGGAGTGCTGAAAACCCAAACACAACATCACCATAGTGCCTTATTCCTTCCCTGACCAAAATTAAAAGTGGAGAGATAGAGCGACCTGCCGTTGTAGCAGAGGAAGCAATAAGGCCTTGACACGAGAGGCTTCGGACAGCTGGAGATCAGCACAAATTACTGGTAAACTCAAATGAAGTCCTTTTCACTTTATTGTTACATCAGTCGAGATGGCATTTAGGGCAGCCGCACACTCCTCTTGTGGGATGTGGTAGCTCATGGAGATTTCCACCGGCCCTGATGGCTGCACGTGTGGGCACTGCACCCAGACTCAGCTCCTGGGGACCGTGATAGGGAGCTACGCTGGGTGGCACGATGGCTCAGTGGTTAGCACTGCTGCCTCAGAGTACCATGGACCAGAGTTCAAATCCTGCCTTGGGCAACTGTCTGTGTGGAGTTTTCACGTTCTCCCCCTGTCTGGATGGGTTTCCTCCCACAGTCCAAGGATGTACATGTTAGGTGAATTGGACATGCTAAATTGCCCTGGGTGTTGGGTGTAGAGGAGTGGGTCTGGATGGGCTGCTCTTCGGTGGGTCGGTGTGGACTTGTTGGGCCGAAGGGCCTGTTTACACACTGTAGGTAATCTAATTTAGGATGCACTCAGGGTCATCTGAGAACTTCATAGATAAGTCCTTTAGTGTGGTGACCACACCCAAGACACATTCCTAGTTATGTTTCTTTAATGACTGTAATATCCCAGTCCAACGTTCATCGCCCTGAGTTCATTAGCCTTACCTGTCAGCCCTGTTGAATTTAAATAAACACGATTTAGTCTAACAGGCGTTCCTTGCTTCCTGTCATGTTCCAGGCGAGAGTAGTTGGGTGACCACTAGGAATGGCAAAGGGAGTAGGCAGGTAGTGCAGGAATCCCCTGTGGCCATTCCTCTCGATAACAAGTAGACCATTTTGGATTGTTGGGGGCTATGACCGTTCAGAGGAAAGCAGCAGTAGCCAGGTTGGTGGTACTATCACTGGTTCTGGGGCACAGCGGGAAAGGGTAAACGTAAACAGGACGTAAAAGATAGGAGGGTCGATTATAAGAGGGACAGATCGGAGATTCTGTGGCCTCAAACGGGAATCCATGATGGAGGGCTACCTCCCAGCTGCTAGGGTCCAGGATATCTCCAAGTGGCTGCAGAGCATTCTCAAGGGGGAGGGGGAGGAGCCAGAAATCATTATGCACGTTGGCACAAATGATACCAGTAGAAATAGGGACGAGGTCCCGCAGCGTGATTACAGAGAGCTAGGAGAAACATTTTTTTAAAAAAATACCTTGACAGTGGAAACCTCCTGAGAGGAAGATTACCGTCCGAGACGTGCACTGGAGGGAACACCAAGACCTTGGTGGCCAGTTTTGCTAGTGTTACAAGGGTGGGTTTAAACTAGATTGGCAGGGGGTGTTGCCCTCAAGAGGAGGGAGGCAGGTGCGAGGCTGGAAGGTGATACAGTGATCAGAAATAATAAGGTTAGGCTGGAAAATGACAGAGAAAAAATACTGCCTTTTGGATTAAATTGCATCTATTTTAATGCAGGAAGGCCTACAGGTCAGGCTGATGAACTCAGGGCTTGAATAAGTAGGTGGGACTGATAAATTATAGCCATTACAGAAACATGGCTAAGTAATGGATAGGACTGACAGCTTAATGTGCTAGGGTACAGGTGCTTTAGGCGAGACAGAGATGGTGGAAGGAGGGGAGTGGAGTGGAATTTATGATTTAGGGGAGTACCACAGCAGAAATCAGAGATAAAATAACTGATGGATCACCCAGAGATGCTTTGTGGGTGGAGTTAAGGAATAGGAAGGGATTGGTGAGGTGATTAGGGATGCAATATAGGCCCCCAAATAGTCAACAGGAATGAGAATAACAAATATGCAGGGAGAGAGGGGAGACCTGCAGGAGCAATAAGGTTATCATAATAGGGGATTTTCATTTTTCTAATACAGACTGGAACGGCCAGAGTGTTAAGGAATTTGATGAGATAGACTCATTTAATGCGGCAGGAAAGCTTCCTCAAGCAGCATTTCGAGTGTCCTACTCAGGAAGGGGCAAAACTCGACATTTTCTTAGGAAATAGGGCGGAGTTAATAGTGGGGGAGAACTTTGGGACCAGTAACCATAGTTCTATTAATTTTCAAATAGTTATGGAGAGGGATGTAAGTGGTGCACAGGTTCATGTTCGAACTTGGGGCGTGGCTCAGATACAGACAGCTCGGATCAAGAGAACCCCTGGAGGTATATAAGAGATACTGGAGTTTACTGAAGAAGGAAATCAGTGGGGCGAAAAGGGAATAATAAAGAGCCTTGGCTGAGAAGATTAGGATGAATCCAACAAGGTACTTTAAATATATTAAAAGAAAAAGCAATAGCTGGAGAGAAAATAGGACCCCTCGAAGACCAATGTGGACAAGTATGTGTGGAAATATAAAAGATGAGTGATGTCCTCAATGAATATTTCTACTCTATGTTTACAGTGGAGAAAGACATGTTGACCTGAGAACTTGAGGAAGTTAGTGGTGATATCTAAGGGACGATCCATATCATAGTAGAGGAGATTTTGGAAGTACTAGAATGTTTGAAAGTGGATAAATCTCATGGTCCTTACCCGATATATTCAAGAACACCTCAAGGGGCTCCAGAAGAATTTGCGGGGACCCTGGCTTCTAATGTTGATCATCATTAACCACAGGGCACGTTCCGGAAGACTGGAGGGTAGCAAATATTGTGCCCCTTTTCAAGAAGAACTGAACAACAAAAAGTTTTGGAACTACAGACCAGTAGGTTTAACATCCGTGGTAGGTAAGTTACTTGAGAAGGTTCTGAGGGATAAGATGTACATGCATTTAGAAAGACAGGCTTTGACTAAGAATAGTAAGTGTGGCTTTGTGCGAGGAAGTTAGTGCTTGACAATTTTTTTTAAAGTAATTAGATGATGTGACTAGGAAGATTGACATGCGTGGGGCAGTAGACGTCGAAACATGTGGTGTTGGAAAAACGCAGCAGGTCAGGCTGCATTCGAGGGGCAGGAGAATCTATGTTTCAGACATAAGCCCTTCATCAGGAACGTCCAAAACATCGATTCTCCTGTTCCTCTGATGCTGCCTGACCTGCCGTGTTTTTTTTTAGTGCAACACTTTTCGACACTGATCTCCAACATCTGCTGTGCTCACTTTCTCCAAGGGCGGTAGATTTAGTCAATATGGATTTCATTTACACCAGAACAGAATGAGGTTTTTCAGCCCCTGGAGCCTGATATACAATTACAGGAGGAGGCCAATAAACCCCTCGGGCCTATAAAACTGTAACCAGATCATGCAGCACCAGTATCCAGTTACACAGCAACAGGATCAGTCTATTCATCTACTTGAAGTCAGTCACAGAGGAAATGGAAGAGGCCGCAAAGTGACTGAACTATGGGGTATACTGGAATAAAACCAGGCTACATAGCCCCTTAGACCTGCCCTTCCATTCAGCAAGTCAGGGCTGATCTGCACTTGGCCGCAATTTCTCCTTTATGCCCAATTCTTTGTAGCCATCGACTCTCTGTCGGGTCAAACTCCACTGACACAAACTCGCACCCCCCAACATTTCAGTGATTTGGCCTCCCCTAACTGTCTGGTCCCAATCGTCATTTCCCTCTGAGAGAAGCAAACCTCCCCAAACATATGCCTTGACCTATTGAAATGGATAGAAGGTATGAACACAGCGTAAAGTGACTGGCCCTGATATCATGGCAGTATTTGATTGAGCAAGATGTCAAGGAGACTGAACAAAATTGAACTTGATGGGAATCAGTTGTAAACTCCCCACTGGTTGAATCATTTAGAGCACAATGGGGCTGGTGGACATCAATCCTCCCAGTCCCTGGATATCCCTGTGGGCAATCTTCAGGGTAGCTTCTTCGGCAAAAACATCTTCAGCTGCTTCATCAATGTATTTCCCTCTGTCATACGATCAGAGGTGGGGATGTTCTGTGAAGATTGTACAATGTCAGAACAATGAGTCACCTCCTAAAGTACTAAAGTATCAAATCTAAAAAACATTTAATGTAAAGGTAACATGAATCAAAAGCACTGCTGGACACTAAACATTCCCACGATTAAAATAAAGAGGAACCCCTTCAGCAATTCTAGCTGGTTTCACAGTAATATAAGAAAGCCATTCAGCCCATCTGATCTGTTGGATAACAACAGATGCAATGCGTTCACTCACTCCTATTTGTTACACAAGAAGACAATTTAAAATAAAAGCAGGAGTTGGAATCCAAAATACACAGGCAGGAAGCTGGAAGAACAGAATAAGCAAGGCAGCATCAAGACTTTGAGAAGTGAACGCCTTGGATATAACCCTTCATCAGGACTGTGGATGGGAGTAAGGGGTTATATAGATAAAGTGCGGGTGAGGAAGGAGGAGGCAGAGGGGCGAGGTGTGGATAAGTGAACACAGATAAAGGGTATCAGCGAGATGTTTATGGGAGGGTTGAATCCAGTTGGACAAAAGGTTGCTCAGAGGAATGGAAGGGAGAGGAGGGCAAGGGAAGGGAGTCGGGAGATTGGAAGGGAGGTTATTTGAAATTGGAGAATTCAATGTTGAGTCTCCGGGGGAGGCTGCACAGGTGACAGATGAGATCTTGTTCCTTCAAATTATGTTTTGGTTCCTTGTGGCAATGGAGGAGGCCAAGGATGGCCATGTTGGAAACGGATTGGGAAAGAGAATTGAAATACGAACTGACTGGGAGGTCTTCCATTCCACCTAACGACCCGACCTTTCAGCTCCCAACCGAATTCATCCCTCCCATTACCCAACCATGTTGCACCCACCACTTGTGTCCACATAGCCGTAACTCACCACCCCCCTGATCTCCCCACCCCAACCACTCCCTTCCCTCTTTATCTGAAGCTCCCCCTACCCCTCAACCCAGTTCTGAAGAACGGTTACATCTGAAACGTTTTCGTTCCTAGCTCTTGATGCTGCCTTGCTTGTTGTGTTCTTCCAGCCTTCTGTTTGTCTCCTATAACTCAGGAAGATAGAGTCTAGTCAGCACAACACGCTGGTAGGCAGGAACCATGGGTTTCCGACTGAAGTCCTTGAACCTCTGCCCTCGGGCCAGGATGAAGACATTCAGTTCCTCGAGACACTGGCACATAAACAGAAGAGGCCATTCAGCCCGTCTAATCTGTTACACTTACATAGGAGGATGTCACTGTTGCTGCAACACGACAAACCAATGAGGCATAGATTGCAGAGACAGGCTGCTCCATGTTGTTCCTCCTGGCTCCATTGCTAATGGTACACACGTGTTATATTAACGTACTTTACTGATCATGAGGAGGGAAAGTGATTGGCTTGTGCCAAGTCCCAAGGAGGCATCTTTCATCTCCGAGATGTTATGAACTAGGCTAGAATATTCAAAACACTTTTAAGCAGGCAGCCCAGCGCATACCTTTGCAATTTGTTTCGGTAAGTGTACAATGAAAATTACCCAGAGTAATTTAGCTAGGTTGACTACGAGGTTTTAAAACAGACCAAAACTTACACAATGAAGCATAAAGAACAGAATAAAGAATCACAACAGAATTCAACCTATTCAGCTAGACATAATTATGTTATTCCGAATATATACAACTGTCCCAATAAGCTCCCACTAAACACCAGTATAAATGCAACACAAACTTCCAGGTTGAAGTTGAAGGTCAGAAGAGAGAGAGAGAGGTTCCACACGGCTCACAGTTGAACTTCCCAGTTGAAGACTCAACTGAAAACTGCTCAGTTCAGCTGGTTCAGCGAAAAGAGCTCACCACTCTCCGTTCATTATACTGGTCACTTATAAAGCATGACCACTTTTGTTTTGTATCCCATGGGGCCATTGGTCCATGTCCAGTAGCGAGACCCAGGAACGTGACTTGGGCTTTCTCAAATTCCCTTTTAGCTAGGTTTACCACCAAGCTTGCCCTCTGAAGTCAATCAAACAAGTCTGATAAATGCTGTAAATATTCCTTTCATGACTGACTAAAAACCACATAATTGGGTAATCTGGCAATGACCTATTATCAGCCTCTGAAATGTGGCTGGATCGTTTCTCATACCAAATGCCACGATTTTGAACTGATATAGTCCATTTGGCGTTATAAAAGCCAAAATTGCATTTGCTCTCTCTGACGGAGGTCCCTGCCAGTAGCCTCTGAGCAAGTCCAACTTAGAAATGTAAGTAGCTTCTCCCACTTTTTCGACACAGTTCTCCAAACCTGGAATTGGATATACATCAGTCTTTGTAACGGCGTTGACATTGTGATAGTCCACACATGACCGTTGGGGGCCATCTGGCTTTGGTACCATGACTATACGTGAGGTCCAGTCACTGTAACTCCCATCAATTATGCCATCTTGAGCATGCGCTCTACTCCTTGTGTACCTGTGCCAATTTTGGAGGTTCATGCCTAAAAGGATGTTGCTTAATCAGAACAGCATCTCCTGTATCCAAATCACGCACAATTATGTTCGTACTTCTTAGTTTATTTCCGCATATCTCTCCACAAGATAGTAATAACTCTTTCAGGTCGCTTTGCTTTTCTTGTGGAAGGTAACTCAATAAGTTAGCACAACTTTGACAACTTTCTCATTGTTCAATTTGATTTGTGGAATGTCCAAATCAGAATCCTCTGAACGTGGTTCTTCCTGCTGTGCTGTCATCGTTAATAACTTCTCCTCTTGCTTTCCTTCCCTATCAAAATACCTTTTGAGGATATTCACATGACACACTCTGTGAGATTTCTTCCTGTCTGTAGCCCGTATCGAAGATTTCACGTCAGTCAATTTCTTCCCAATTTGATAAGGTACATTAAAACTTGCTTTTCAAGTCTCAACTGTTACTGGAAGTAATACCAATACTTTACTCCCAATTGCAAAATTGCCAATTTATGATTTCTGATCCATTTCCTGTTTCATTGTCTGCTGCAATACTTTTAAGTGTTGTCTACCCAATTCTCCAAGTCTATTTAATTGTTCACTAAAATTTGACACATCATCCAAATGGGTGGTGTCTGAATTCTGACTTATTAATTTCTTCGTTAATTGTCCTTTTACTTTATGCCCACAAATTAATTTAAATAGACTGAATTTGGTCAATTCATTCTGTCCATCTGTGATCACAAATAGTTCAAAAAGAATTTCCTTATCACAATCATCTGGATAATCCCGACCATAAAACCTCAACATGGTCTTCAGTGTCTGATGCTATCTCTCTCATACTCCCTGTGATTCCGAATAGTACGCAGTAGATTTGAATTGCTTTATTACCAAGTTATCCATCATATCCTTGAATAATTCGGATGTGAGGTTTGATCTGTCTGGAGCTCTATTGGTAGTCCGTACCTCGTAAAAAAAAACGCATTTTTTCTACAACTCTTTTAGCTGTGATGCTGCATAATAGGTCTGGCCCTGGAAATCTAGTTGACACATCCATTATTATCAATAAATAGTTATTCTCACTTTTTGTTCGAGATAGGGGACCTACACAATCTATCAAGACACTTGTAAAAGGTTCCTCAAATGCTGGAATAGGTATTAAAGTTGCAGGTTTTATTACTGCCTGCGTGACATGTTTGAGACGTCTGGCAAAATTCAACGACATCTTTGTGTAGTCCAGGCCAGTGAAAATATCTTTGAATTCCAGCCTGTAATATCCTCACCCCGAAATGATCTCCAAATGGTAGCTCTTGTGCCACGCACAGTACCTCCTTTCTATACCCAACAGGAAAAATAATTTGAAGAATTTCTGTCCATGCCTGATCTGCTTCAATGTGCGCTGATCTCCATATCCGCATTAAGACATCATTTGTTAAGTAATAACATACAGGAATGCATTCATTCTCTATCTTGCTAAATGGTTTTTGATATGACTTTTGTAACTCCTTATCATTCTGCTGTAATTTAATCACCTTAGCGGAGCTAAAAATACTTTCATGTTTCCATACTTGCTCCTTCCCTGTTGCATTTATCTGGTCAAAAAGAAACTTTCGGATAACTCTACGTCACTCTCCTTATCTGTGCCTTTATCCTGCTTCAACCTGTGCATTTGTGATCTTCTGATCACGCAATCAGGGATAATTCCTGGATAAACATTCTCCAGGTCTTCAGTTGACTGCATCTCCACTGGTTTTTCAACTAGAGTAGGCAGCACGCCTACCGGTGAATCTGCTACTTTATTTGCAAGGACAAATTTTATTCCTGGAGTTGAGAGTTAGGGGTCCAGTACACCTACCACACATTCTACACTCTTCTCTGGACTCCATCACCTCACTTTACATAACTGAGCACTTTTTGCATGTTCCCAGCACATTGTCTGGCAATAGTCTCTCAAGAGTGCATAAAGCCTCACCCCTCAGCATTACAGACTGAAAATATCCTGTGTCAATTAATATTGGATCCTCCTTACCAATTACTCCTGGCCTATGTGAATAAACTTTACCCTTACATATAGATTTTTTTAACGCTGATTTAGCACGTCCACTGATCATCTTGTACACTCTGAGGCAGTTGCCTAACTCCCCCTACGCTTTTTGTTACTAGTTCAACGAAACGTCCAGGTTTGTCTGGTTATTCTTCATCTGGTGTTCTCCCAGCCCACCAACACTGTGATTTTGTGTGGCCCACTTTATTACAATGAAAACACCATAGTATTTTATCTTCTTTGACCCCCTCAAGGTTTTTTTTTATTACCATGGTAAATTATCCTTACGTTCTACACTGTGATCTACCTTTCCCTTCGCACGAGGATATCTCTTTGCTCCAATTTCTGTCCCTCAGAGACCAGAACTGGTTCTGGAAAGCAAACCAAGTTTATGGACCAGTTCATAATCATCAGCCATTTCAGCAGCTAGCCTTGCTGCTTACACTCTCTGCTCTTCCACCTGAGTGTGCACTATTTCAGGTAGTGAATTTTTGAAATCCTCCAAATACTAACCTCTCTAGGGGCATTATAGCTTGGCTGGCCTGAATTTTAAAGCTCTTATCCAACGATCGAAATTAGTCTCTTTGATCCTTACAAACTCAGTGTAGGTTTGACCAGGATTCTCATTAGATTCCTGAAAGGTTACCTGTGCAGAGATTTTTTTTAACCTTCTCATACTCCCTAGATACCTCCTCTGATAAGGATGTGAATACTTCACCAGTCCTACCTACAAGTTTCGTTTGGATCAACAAAACCCACATTGCCTCTGGCCACTGCATTTGTTTAGCTAACGTTTCAAATGAGATGAAAAGGGCATCACATTTTTCTCATCAAATTGAGGCAATGTCTGAACATACACAAACAAATTCTCACTAGGCTTCTGACTACCAGGGCCTTGCTAATCCTCACTCTCTTCCTTACTAAGCCGACTCTCAGCCGTTATCTCCAGCCTTTTACACTGACTTCCCTTTTTAAGTGTCAGTTTTTGCTATTCAAATGCTCTCCCTTTCTCTCTCCCCTGCTGCTTTCTCTTTTGTCATTCTTTCTTTTTACTCTCTGTTCTGTTGCTCTCTCTTTTCCCCCTCTTCTGCATTTTATCGAAAGTCAAGTGTTTCCTTTTGGCTGCCCTTTCCTTACGTCTCGCCGCTAACTCAAGATGCTTCATTTGCAACTGAATTCTTGCCATCTCTATAGATTCTGATGATTTCTCCAGAATGTTTAATTGACGAGCTACTGCTGTAATTACCTCTCCTTTCCTCACAGAAGTGGTCAGTTCCAATTCCAGCTTCTCTGCTAATTCTTGGAAATTAGTCATCTTTCGTAAAATATCCAAAGTCACTGCGTGCACAACCAGGAAACTTTTGGCGAATGAAATCGCCATTACAATTCGAAGCTTTGTCATTCTATTCAAACGAATACCTGAACTAAACACACTAGCACCACCCATTCGCTGCTAAAAATCCAGCAATGAGCCCCCAGTCTGTTATGGATGAGGCTAGCCTACTCAAAACATTTTTAAGCAAGCAGCCCAGAGCAGAACTTTGCAGTTTGTTTTGGTAATTATACAAAGAAAATTATCCGGAGTAATTTAGCTAGGGTGACTACTAGATTTTAAATCAGACAAAAACGTTATTCACAAAATTACACAATGAAATACAAAGAACAGAATAAAGAACCCGTACAGAATTCAACCTATCCAGCTAGACTTAATTGTGCTATTCCAAATACACACAATAGTCCCAATAATCAAACACCCTTGTAAAAACGTTACAATGGAGCGCATGCTTCCAGTTTGAAGCTGAAGGGCAGAAAAGAGAGAGAGTTTCCACACAGCTCCCAGTTGAACTTCCCAGTTCAAGACTCAAATGAAAACTGCTCAGCTCAGCTCAACTCAGCTATCTCAGCCAAAAGGGCTGACCACTCCCCGTTCATTATACAGGTCACTTCGAAAGCACGACCACTTTGGCCTGTAGTTCATCTGATTACATATAAATAGAAGGCCTCTGAAAATCCCTTTCTTGTCTGTACCAAACCAGACTGATCGTAACCTGGCCCCGTTTTATTGACCCTCTGAAAAACATCAAGGAGAGTGGCTACTTGAGCCAATGAACAATTTTTAGCAAAAAAGAAGGATTGATTTGTGACAGAGAAGACAGGCTAGTGTTCTGTATGGAGGTCAGAAGCTGGTGGGAATGGTTCATACTATCAGAGTGTGGCTAATGACAGATTTGTCAACAACATGATGTTCAATGCAGGGTCACAGACCAACTGTACATCCAGACGGTGAGAGTTCATTCAGAACCTGGAGCTCTCTCTCTCAACCAACATGGGGGCTCCATAGAGCTCTGTAAACTATCATAGAGTCATAGAATCCTATAGCACGGAGACAGGCCATTAGCACAAAATGGTTCATGCTGATCAAAATGTCCATCCATGCTAATCCTATTTCCCTGCGCTAAGTCCATATCATTCTAAACCTTTCCTATCTATAAATTTGCCCAAATGTGAAGACACGTATCATGGAAAACATGTTATATCTATTGCTATCCTTGTTTTCTTTTGGAAATAATGAGTGTTGATTGATAACACTCCAGTGTTAATGCAATCGCATGTTATTCTTTTTGTAGTGTTAAAAAATAAACACTCATTTCCTTCACACTCTCCTCATGGTACCATCACTGCAGGAAATTGTCTTGTGAAACTCCATTACACCGTCTCTCAGTAGCTAGGAGATCATTGATTATAAATAAAAGAAAATACTGTCTCAAGTACACTCCACAACTGCAGGACGGTGTCTTCACTCGTATACTTTAATCATTTTGTAATGAACGATACTACTCATTATTGTGCTGATTACTTGCTGAGTCATAGAGTTATAGAGATGCAGAACATGGAAACAGATCCTTCGGACCGACCCGTCCATGCCGACCAGATAACCCAACCCAATCTAGTCCCACCTGCCAGTACCCGACTGCTCTGTAGGGATTCTGTTAGTGCCCCATGGTCAAGGACATCCAGCTCCTTTTCACCAAGAGCATTTCCCATCATCTCGCCTTCTCATAAATACACAATGAGAAGGATGGCATTTTTTGCCAATCATTTATTTGCCTTATGAAGCAAAGTCACACCAACAACAACATCACTGTTGCCATTGGAGTTGATTGGAGATACTGAGGAGGCGATGGTCCCACTGTGTTATCTCTGAGTATGAAACTAGGGATCATATAATGACCCAGACACCGGAACTAAATCCCACAACGGCAAATGTTGGAAATTGAATTCAATGAAATATCAGGAATTAAGAATCAAATGAAACAATGAAACCATTGTCGATTGTCCTACCGAGCACCCTCATGCCCTTCAGGAAAGGAAATCTACCTTCTTCAGCTGGTCGGGCTTACATGTAACTCCAGACCCACAGCAATGTGGTTAACTCTCAGTTGCTGTTTGAAATGGCCAAGCCAGACACTCAGTTATATCACTCACTTCAAAGCCTCAAAGAGATGAAACCGCATGGACCTCAGCACTGACTACTTACAGCCCACTGACTGCAGTGGGTCAGGAAGGCAGCTCACCAACACCTTCTCAAGTACAATGAGGGAAGGGAATTAAATACAGGTCCAGCATCCCATTAATACATAAAAGATGATGATCACACTCAGGGAAGAGAGAACACAGACATAAATAACGTTAAACAGGGACATATACCTTACATGGTCATGATTATCAGTAATATGGGAACAGGAGAAACATAAGTAAGATTTAATTTCATGTTTTATTTACATCCCAGCTGAGCATCAGCAATCTGTTTGTTTGCTTCGTTCTCTCTATCTCTCTCTTTTTCCATCTATTCAACTCAGTCATTCTCCCTTTCATAATAGATGTCGGTGTCACCAACATCAAACACATTATTTCCCAACTGTGTTCAGTTCTGATGTATGGTCATTAGAATCGAATTGCCAATTCTATTTTTCTTTCGAACCGAGGGGGCTGCCAAATCTGCTCAGTTTGTCTGGCACTTTCTCGTTATTTATTGTTTCTGATCTGTTGTACGATTCTTTGCTTTATCTAACCTTTAATTTTGTTATTACTTGGAATGTCTGCATCACTGACAGGGGCAGCATTTTTTGACCTAACCAAATGTCATTTACTGCGAGGTCAATCTTTCAGGCAGTACAGAACCAAGCACATTGCTGTGGGTCTCACATCAATCTTAAGCCAGACCAGATAGTAACGCAAGATCTATTCACCAAAGGACATCAGTGAAATCGATAAATGTATAGACAAAATGCTGGAGATGTTATGATTGTTATTCGTAAAACTTGCTTTTATTTCCAATTCCTGTCTTGTGTATTTACTTTCTGACATTGTCTGTGGTAGGATGTGGAATAGTACATTTCTGTGTAATAACCTGTGCATCTGAATTACATTTCTTCCGACATTACTGCTCTGAGAGAGTGTTCCTGTCATTAAGTTATTTTAGAGACAGGAACATAGTTGTGATCGAAATATTTGCATCTGAAAGAGTGCTTAAAGGAGAGGTGTAACCATAATGTCTGAATTTTACCAAAGTATAGATCATGATTTATTAAGCGTCAGCATTGAAGTCAAGATGGTGACTGGGCATATAATCGAGCTGGCAGTGGATAGGTTTTGTGATGGACAGAATACTGAGACATAAATGAATTTTATTTATTTAAATTCGGGATTGTGAACATTCTCGTTCTCAGATGTTTGTGAGGGTCGGTGTGTGGGCGGTTCTGAAATTTGTGGGTAATTAATCGAATTTGCATTTGAAACTGAAGACAATAGATTTTGTCTTTGTCAAATATAGATAACAGAAATAGTAACGAAGTTCACCATGGTTGAAGAGATTAATAAATGGATAGAGATGAAGAAACTTACCAGGAACACCAACAATAGCGAGGATAGGATAGTAACCCGCCTGGATAATCATCAGTGCACCATATATCCGATATGGTAATGGAAGCCAAGACGCGGAAAAATAGACAAGACCCAAGGATAAACTCCTGTCCATTGTTGCAGCATTCCAGTCTAATGTTCTCAGATTCTGATCCATTAATGGATCATTCCAGACTATTCTCAGATGTTGAAATCTCCTTTTTCTGTCTCTGCAGGTGCTGATCCCTTTGAGCGCTGGAGTTAATGCATCTGCTGCTACAATTGCATAAACCATTGCAAGAGGCCCCTTACTAATAGGAGCCGGAAAACATCCAGTGACACAACTAGGATGCATGGAGACTGGCATCAATCACAGTCACTGAACAAACAGCTCTATTTAACCCCTTTCAGTATGGTTCCTTCAGTTCACAAAAACTACTGGACTGGATTGAATGTTGGCACTGCAGGCTATTGACCACATTTCCCGTCACCCATGGCTCTCGTGAAGTCAGGAGTGAGAGAGAATGATGCATGTTTCCTTATTGCAGGCTAGATGATTCTGCTGCGTTGTCCATTTGCAATACTGTAACTGGCTGAACCTCGCACCACCACCACCCTCAAAATCCACAATCGGCATGCTGTTACCGTGCAGATCTCTCCTCGACTGGAACACGCACCAGACAATATGTTTACAGTGGATATATGTGCACTCCAATACGTAGGAAATGTGAATTTGCCTGGGCATTCCTTTAATTAAACTAATAAGGCAATTTTGTATCTTCAACTCTCAATGTGCTTCAGCATTTTTTAAAATATAAACTCATAACCACCTTAACACACTTTATTAAGCACAAGTTTCTGAATTTCTCCTCATGGTAGCATCAGGCCAGGATTTAGTCTGGTGATACCCCTTTGGACTGAATCGCTGATAAGATCATTATTTATAAAGCTGTACACAATACACCTCACAGTATCTCAACAAAACACTATCATTGGGAAAGGTACATTTACTCCAATACTTTAATCATTTTGCATGAAGAGCCACATATCATTTATTTCCTGCTACGTAAACATTCTGTTTATGATTTATGACCAAGCACATCCAGGTCTGTTTCAACAACCGCACTTCCCAACCTCTCACTATTTAATGAACATAAATGTGAATTGTGATATTTGTTGTTCATATCTGAAATATTTTATTTCTTGTGAAGAGCTATTGCCCAAACACTGATCCTTCTGATAACCCAAAGCCTTCACTCCAGATAATTATACTACTCTCTTCATTCTCTCGATTATCCAACTTTTACTACATTCGGTGTATTCCACACCTACCTACCCATGGACTCTAACATGCCCCACTCACCCCTATTCAAATTCAAATACTTCATCCCCACTGGTTCACAAATGTCGATATCACAACGGACAACCTCCACAAAATCCAGCAGGTTCATCAAAGATCAAGATCATTTCTCCTTCTAGATTGACTCCACCAAAGCATGTCATTATTTTCCAAGTATCTTGTTGTCACATTCCTCACAAAAGGTTCCAATGTTTTTCTCACAGCTTACATCAAGCTAGCACTGCTTAGTTTGCTGCTTGGTCTCTCTGCCCTGTTTTAAATGTTTTGGTTTACAATGATTTGGAGATACCGGTGTTGGACTGGGGTGTATAAAGTTAAATATCATACAACACCAAGTTATAGTCCAACAGGTTTAATTGGAAGCACACTAGCTTTCGGAGTGACGCTCCTTCATCAGGTGATAGTGGAGGGCTCGATTGTAACACAGAATTTATAGCAAAAATTTACAGTGTGATGTAACTGAAATTATACATTGGAAAATTGATTCTCTGTTAAGCCTTTTATCTATTATAATACAGTGATAGTTTCACTTTTTTCATGCGTAAATCATAAAACCTTTTTTTAAAGTTGCATTCTCAGGTTAGCTGTTAACAATGGTGATAGCGAGAAAATATGTTGAAGGTGTTGTAGGGTTACATTTTACATTGCTCAAAAACTGCATGCATTCATGTAGAACTCTGAGCTTAAAAACTGCACGAATTTATATAAAACTCCGCTATCACACGTTTTAGATGAGAATGCAAAGGCATAGACAGAGAACACAGGGGGGCAACATGTGTTGCTTCAACATATTGTCGAGTTATCACCATCGTTAGCAGCTAATCCGGGAGTACAACTTTTAAAAAAAGGTGTTGTAATGTACACATGAATGAATTGAAACTATCACTGTATACTAACAGATGAAAGGTTAAACAGAAAATCAGTTTTTCAATGTATAATTTCAGTAACATCATACTGTAAATTTTTGCTGTTCATTCTGTGTTACGATCGAGCCCTCCACTGTCACCTGATGAAGGAGCGACGCTCCGAAAGCTAGTGTGCTTCCAATTAAACCTGTTGGACTATAACCTGGTGTTGTGTGATCTTTAACTAGGTTTACAATAGTTGCTTTCCAGTGTGGAGGACCCTTTCCAGAATCTAACCAACTTCGAAGAATGATCAGGAACTCTTTCACTAGCTCTACTTCCACCTCCTCAATACTCAGGGATGTAGCTCATCAGATACAGCATAATGCCAACCTAAAATTCAATGAGATTTTGAAAGACATACCTCTTATTCATTCTAAATTCTTGCTGTTCCTCATTTTCACCAGTCACTCTGTACCCTTGTATTTCTGGAAGTTTCTTACTGTATCTTCCTAGGGAGATGGACACAAGAGATGGATTCTGTCAGCCAGTGAATATATCGGAGGACTACACACCGGTGGTGATGGATATGTTATTCATTCCTGCCTGGAATGTTCCAGAATTAATTCAGTTGAATTCGTGGTGAGCATCAGCACAGTCCTGTCACTGGTGTGAGGCTACACAGTATTCTGAAGGAGCAGACTGGTTTCATACCTGACACATATTCCAGCTTAGACAAATGTCCCGGGACATCCCAGGAAAGATAGTGCACTGTCCTGCACCAGCCTATTGATAGAGCTTCCCTTCTGTGGAGCCCCATCTCCATTTGTTTACCACGGACCCAGACACTTTGTAAATGCAGCGTATAGAGTGGGGTCACCAGACCCAGCAGCTGACAATGCAAACCCGAGATAAGCATCCACAGAAACTCCACTGATTTTTCATTGACAGGAACAAGTCAGTTCCCCACACGGAATGTGCATGCGCTCAGTATTGAAAACTATTTCTACTCCTGAGTTTCTCTTCCTTGCTGAGAAAGCCGTTGCATCTCTGCACACTTCCACACTAACAGTTTCTCTCTCCAAAGAAGCAGTTGACAATGTAACGTTACCTTTCTCTATATCTCAGCAACTACAAGGGCAGCACCAGTATTGCTAATGTATTTGATCATCACACTCAGAGAAGAGAGATAGAGGAAAAGAAACTCACTTTAAACATGGACAAATCTAAATGGACGCGATATTCAGGAATATGGGAAAACGGGGAAACGTGAGAATAACTTGCCATGTTGTTTTACTTTCAGTTCATCATCAGCAATCCCTTTGCTCACTTTTTATTTCTTTTCCTCTCTTTTTCTGGCCATTTCTCCATCCAATCAGTTTAAACCTGGCCTCCACCTCTTTCTCCAACCCAACCATCCATGATATCGGATAAATAATACTATTGCCCAATTTGCTTTCAGTTGTGGACTCAAACCGTTATCTGCATTTCTCCTGATAGAGGCTGCCAGACCTGATAGATTCTCCAATACTTTCAGACGCTGGAGAATTTTATCTTCGATCTCTAACACTCACCGTTCCTTGCTTTGTTTCACCTTTAATGCTGTTGTTTCTCGGGATGCCAGCATCACGGGCAAGGGCAGCATTTGTTGTCCATCACTAATTGTCCTTGACAACGCGGCCATTTATCAAGACAAAATGGAGACAACAATGTTGTTGTGGGTCTGAAGTCACACTGAGTTCAGACTGGGTAATAATGTTAAGTTTATTTAGCAAAGACTATCAGTGAAATAATGAAAATAAATCTTAACGGTTTCTGGTTTCCATGAGTGAAATTAGGTTTCATTCCAATTTTTGTCATTCGAATTTAAGCTCTGTCATCGGCTGTGGTAGGATTTTAAACACTGCCTTGGAGTCACAGCCCGTGCCTCTGAATTACCCGTCTAGTTACATGATCACTCTGATACAGAGTCCTTATTGCCTAGCCCGTATTCCGTAGTTCCTGCCAGAGAGAGAGGGTGGGCAAATCAGTTTAACTACCAACAATCAAAAGGATTTTGGGTAAAAAAAAAGAGAAAGAGAGATTGAGAGACAATTTCATGTAAGATCACAGGTTTCAGAATGCTGAAATGAAGACATTTCGACAGCATCCTGCAACATGAGCCAGCATTCCTGGGAATGATAGGTGAAGGGGATAGTGACGTCAATAAAGATGAGGGAGAGTTTTAGGTGAACATTTGTTTTGCAACTTTGTAACTGAGTGAAGGGTCAGCAGAGACTTCGACTCATTTGGCTGAATCTAAAAATAGATTGTCTCAGTGATATTTTTATTGAGTGTGACAGCGGGATTGTCTGTACCAGACTGGACTAGTTTCACGATGCTATCTTATCAAACTCAGCTCATTAACTACCCACTCAATCTCATTGTGTACCTCACATTCAATGCCACCCCAATTCTACAACCCAACATGGCTGGAGTGACTCATCATCGCACTGATGTCCCTGGCAATTCTATGATCACTGACACGGGTATCATCTTTCAAAGGCCATTGGGCACACTGATGAACTTCCACAGTTTGAAGCCACCCTGCACAGTTGACCCCGAGCATTAGATTAGGGGAACTATCACCACGATTTTTCAACAGGAGCAGAGAGGTCCTAGTGAATGGGCTAGTTTGGGGTGGTCCATTCTCTTCCCAGTGGAGGCCTCATCACCAGCCGCACCGAGCATGGTCTGAGCTCCCCACCCAGTTCTGTGCAGTATCTGCTCTCTCTCTCTCTCTCTCTCTCTCTCTCACTCTCACACACACACACACACACACACACACACACACACACACACACACACACACACACACACACACACACACACACTTTGAGTGTGGAAAATTCCAGATAGTGTTCCAAAGAATTCCCATTTTCAGGTACAGGAAGTTCCTGTCATTCAACCCCCTGGATTCCTGCAAAAATATGCACTTATTTTATATCCAATCACAATTAGTAATTCTGGCTATTTCACTTTGTCTCACTTTATTGTATTCAGCCAAACACTGCTTCTAAACACTTGTCCTGTTATGAAATACAATTTTGAGCAGAGAACCTTTTTATCCTCCGCTGTTATCTTGACTGTTATCTGAATTGTACCATTTTCCTTGTTATGAAAGTTTCGCTTGCCCTTTGCCTCTGCCTGTTTCTGTCTGTAACAGTTACACTGTCTCCCACTCAGTTGGCTGGGCGGCTGGTTTGTGATACAGAGGGAGGCCAACAGCGCAGGTTCAATTCCTCATACTGACAGGGGTTACCATGAAGGGGACGCTCTCTCAACAAAGGGACATCGAGCATGGTCAATCCACTCTAAGCTGCACATCTCTGTACTCTGGGAGGAAACTGGAGCATTGGGAATGAACCCACACAGATACGTGCAGAATGTTCAAACTCACCTGAGCTTGGAATTGAACCCAGCTCCATGGTGATGAGCGGCCGTAGTGAGAACTACATATCCATCATACTCCTCAGTTGATTCTGTTAATTAGTTGTAGCTGACTGAAGAAGTCCAACTGACTTGTTCTGATAACTGAACCTGACCCAGTTTTAGACCTTTACCATTGGCCATATCGCCAACCTGGTTACATTTAAAATTTGTTGTGAGCAGTGGAGGAGCGGGACTACAAAAGGAAACAGTGACACCCTCCAACCTCAGTCAGAACCGGATTGAGGAGAAATTCACAAAGTGGGAATTTGTTCAAGTGAGAATTCTCTCACTCAGATGATTGGGAGGGCTGAATCTTTATATTATATCGAGGCTGACTTTGTCTGATTTCCCATAGACAGGTGAATCAGGGATCATTGTGAAATCAGAGAAAAGTGCAGCTGGGAACACAATGAGATGAACCATGACCTTATTGACTGGTGGAATAATGTCAAAGTGCTGAATGGCCCAGACGTGTCCATTAGCCCGATGTTCTGATGTTCCATTCAGCCCTTCGGTCCTGCTGTGCAGGAGCAGATTGAGGCCACTCCGATGGTTTTGGTGTAGTTTGGCAAATGTATTGGAAAATCCAGGCTGGGTCAGGCAGTGACCTCCCTCCCCCAATCCCTCTTTTCAGGCTTCTCCTCTCAGTCACTTCTGCTCCTGATGTAGTTCATGTTACACGCCCAGATTCGCGTTGAGTACTGCCCCCATTCCCCACACAAGGTCATTTCAGACAAATCCTCTGCTGTGTCTGAATGCAAAGTTTTACATCATGACTTCCAGGAAAATAATCAATTATTTTCCAAAAACATAAATAAGAACTTAAGTAATTGGAAGCTGCTCTGTCATTCAATACGAACGTGCCTGATCTACTCCGCGGCTCCACTCCACTTTCCTGCTAACCCATTGCATCCCTCGACTCGCTGAAATGTCACAAATAAATCCACCCATCTATAAATACAATCAGTGAGCCAACCTCCACAACTCTCGGGGTTAGGAAATTCCAGCCATTCACTACCTTCTGAAAGATGATATTTCTTTACATCTCAGTTTGAAGTCGATATTCCTTATTCTGTATCTACATCCCTGATTTCGAGACTCTGCCCTGGTGTGGAATCACATTCTCAACACCGACCTTGTCAAGCCCCCTCTGTATCTTGTCCGTTTCAGTAATGGCACCCTCATTCATTAAAACCACAATGAATAATTCAATCCTTTCATCCCAGAAACCAGTCTAATGAACCAATATTTCTGCATCAATATGCTGACGTTACGTTTCAGACACAGAAACAAGCCACTCCATTGTACTGCTCCTTTTTTGGGAGTCCTCTTCATTTAAAAACAGCCGGCCTTTTGGTTGTCAGTGTCATCCTCAAACTCGGATGTATATTGCCCTCGGCTCCCACCGTCAGGAGCTGAGTGCAGCTCTTGTAAGCAGCTCTTGCCATTGGACTGATATTTGTGGTATTCCAGTAGATTCATTTTTTCATAAAGATCGATGAATCCTGACTCTCTGATTTCTAAATGTTTGCCAAGTGTCATCCCATGTTAATGCATTATCTATCATACTATGAGATTCTGTCTTGTGTAAGAACCTATATTTTGTGATACCTTTTGGAAAATCTCTGGAAAGCCTCGTGTCTACCAGTCTCCCTTTATCAAGGCCACTTGTTACATTCTCAGGGATCTGTAAAGTATAGTTCGCCTTTAACAAGACCATGCTGACTCTGTGTGATGCTTTTCTGAATGCTCTGCAGTTCCTTTATTAATAACAGACTCTCACAGACTCCCAGCAATCATGGTTAGGCTAAGTGGTTCCTGCTTTCGGACTCACTCGTTTCTTGAAAACAGGCGCTACATTGGCGGTTCTCCAGTTTCACTGGAACACTCCTTTAATCCAGAGAGTTACGGAGTATTTCTCACAGAGCCACCAGCCACTCGGTGACCACTTCTTTTAAAACCAGCTATGAATTTTGATGAACTATTTACCCTTGGTCTAATCTGTTTGAGTATTGCCTTGTTCCTTCTGTTAGAAACAGTTCTAGATCTTCCCTCCGATTACCATTTTGCTTATACCATTGAAATATTTACAGCACCTTCACCTGTGAGGAACGATGTAAAATACTGGTGTAAATTATCTGTCTGTTCCCTGTATCCAGTTCCCCAGTCACACCCTCCAAATGTCCTCAATATACTTTCCTGACTTCCTTTTTACCAAAGATCACACACACACACCTCTTTAACTCTTTTTACATACATGGAAAAGTTCGTGCTGCTTGTTTTTATATTTCTTGCCAAATTACCTACATCACATCTTTTCTTCCCTTTCCTTCGCTTTCTATATTCACATACAAACACAGTCTTTGGTCCAACTTGTCCATGCCGGCCAGGTTTTCCAAATTAAACTCTTCCCATCTTTTGCATTTGGCCCATATACCTCTAAACGGTCTTCATTCACATGTTTGTCCAAATGTCTTTTAAATGTTGGAGCTGTACCTTCATCTGCCAGTCTTCCTCTGGCAGCTCATTCCATAAACACATCACCCTCTGTGTAAAAAACAGTTCCCTCTTCCTCCCTTTAAAATCTTCCCTCTTCCATTATAAACCAATGGCTCTACGATTTAATTTTCCTACCCTGTGGAAAAGACCTCGGCTTTTCACCCTGCCCAATCCTCCCCTGATTCTGTAAATTACTATAATGTTACCCCTCAAGTTCCTACACTTCATTTGAGACTAACATCAAGAACAAACATTTAAAGATAAGCACTGCAAGTTTGAAACAATGTTAAAAGTGACGGGTAAACAACACTCAGCCCCAACTTCACACTGTTATTGGTTTTCTTCTTTACGTTACAATACTAAGGCAGCATGAAAATCTTACTCGTGCCAATGAGCCGAATTCCTTTTTCTGACAGTGGTGATCCCTACAGTGAAAATATATCTCTGGCCAGATCTATATAATACCACATGTTCAACATTCTCCCTCCTGGCATCCGTATGACCTTATTTGGGTGTGTCTCCTTTATCTTGCATTCAAAAGAGAGAACCCCTTTCTCCCATTCACATCTTAATTTAAACTCATTTGACACCATCTTCTCGTTCACCACGTTAAAAGTCTGTTTATCTGTTGGCACACCCTCTTTTCCCTGTCACATACCCCCACCTCTGTCAAGGAACTAAAATGCCCACTTTCCAATCCTTTTCAGTTCTGAAGAAGTGCCACACTGGACTTGAAACGCTAACTCTGTTTCTCTGTCTCTGCAGATGCTGCCAGACCTGCTAAGTTTCTCCAGAAATGAATATGCACAGCACAAATTTTCAATTAAGCAAACAACTATAAATACTAGAAATAAAAATGCACAAATTGCTGTAGAAACTGAGAGCTTTGTCGAAGAGTCACTGGACTCGAAAGATGAACTCAGCTTTCATTTTGCAAGATGCATCCGGAACTGCTTAGTTTCTTCAGCAATTTCTGTTTCTGAACATTTTCCAAAGATGTGTGTTAAATCTGCTCAAAAGCCCTGTCCAACACAGAGCGCTGTACATTGGGAAGTGAACAAAAACGCAAAGTGCACAAGTTCATTGGCTCTGAAACGACATAAGGCTGGCATCACTGACACGGCAGAGGTCTTCGTCATGGTCAGGGAGAAAAACAGCGGAAAAAATATTCATTTCAAACACAGAAGTTATTATGACTGGACAGACAATGTTTCTATTAATATGTTAAAGTATCTGAGTAATGTCACAAATTAGAGGCATGACATCAGGGAGAGACCCTCAGCAGAATGAGATTATGAAACTGGATGTGTTTGCACATCAGAAACCAGGTAGGGTCACTGAGTACAGGGCTGATAGATGAACGGGTCTAAGTGTGAATTGTTTGGGTGGGAATGTCAGGAAAACAGATTTGCAGATATTGCAGCTCACACTTGATATCATGTGATGCTGTAGATCACAGCATCAGCCACAGCAGAATTGCATTCAATCACAATCCATAACTTTTCTCCCAGGATAATCCATCACTCTACCATTATCATCACGCCGAGTCAAACGCAAACTGATTTATCACACTCACCCCAATCCCCTCCATATTCACAGCTGCATCATTTGTGAATACTACAAATAATAACGCTAAAATCGCACAATACCACGTTATAATCCAACAGTTTTATTCGGACGCACTAGCTTTCGCAGCGCTGCTTCTTCATCACGTGATGATGCTCATCGAAAGGTCGTACCTCCAAATAAACTGGTGGATTATCACCTAGTGTTCTGTAATTTTTAAACTTTGCCGAAGCCAGTCCAACAGTGGCATCTCCGAATCACAAATAATATGGGATACAGCACGGATCCCTGTGGTACACGATTGGATACTGGTCTCCAGTCAAACAAACAGACTTCTACCAGCAGACCTTCTGTCTCCTACCACTAAGTTGATTTGGATGCAACTTGGCAAGTCACCATTGAGTCCAACCTATCCCCTGGTTATTCTGTTCCACTTAACGTACCAGTAGAATATCTGGGGATTCTCCCTAATCTTGCCCTGCCAGCAGGTTTCCATGTCGCTGTGTTAGTCAGTCCCCTTCAAATGAAGAATTGGCTTTCTTATTGTCTGAAATGGTCTATCCTTTACCTGCCATTATTTGGATTAAGTGTAGAGCAGACAGCCAGAGAAAAATGCATTTTTTCCACCTTGTCATATGTTTAGTGCCTTTTTCTAAATTTCACTATGATCACCACTCATTCTTTGAAACTCTAAGGAACACAGGCCGAGTTTCCACATCAGGCAATCTCACCATCTGAGGGATTAATCTGGAGAATGTCCATTGCACATCCTCCGTGGTCAGTATATCCTTTCTCAGATTGGGTCACCAACACTGGACTCAATACTCTATGTACAGTTTAATTAGCAAGCTGTGAAACTGCTTCAGCATGACCTTCCGACAATGTTCTGATTCTCTTAAATGAAGGCGAACCTGACTTTAACTTTCCACTTCTAAATATTCCTCCAATTACCATTCACATTACTTTATTTATGAATTCATTGCCTGAGTTCGGATAAAAAGTCTTCTGAAAATCGAAATATACCATTTCTATGTTGCAATAAACAAGTTCAAATCATTCTGAAGTTTTTCAAATATGCAGATTCTGTCAGACTCTGTCAGTGCAACCTGATTCTCTTCAATGTTGCCTTTAATTTCGAAATATCCAATATCAGATCCTATATCATAAATTCTATCAGTTTACCTACAGATGTCAAGTTAATTGGTCTGCAGTTCTCTACACTATCTCAACTTCCCTTTGCAGATGCTTGATCCCTTCCATTCACCTACAACGCTTGGAACACATTTACTAACTTCCAGTCTTTGCAGAATGTACAGGAAAATAAAATAGTCATCGATACCACAATTAATGCGTCTATTGATGAGTTATATCTAATATTTTGATACGAAGTACAACTGACTCATCAGACTTAGCAATGCTCAATCCAGCTACAATATTACTATGCTAACCTTCAACTACTACCTTGTTATTGATATGAATTGACTTTCTGTCTTTAGTTCCACAGGTTCCATGTGATCACTTGGTATTTCTCAGAGATTTTCTGGATCTTCCACCGTGATGACAGATGCAAAGTAACTGGTTACTTTCTTGGCCATTTCCCTGTTCTCCACAATAACCTCTCCTCTCCCAATTATAAAATTCCACATTTGACCCTGCTTTTATTTTGTTTTCTTTGCAATACAGATGGTAGATTTATGCAGTCTTTGTGTTCTTTTTTCACAGAATCATTTAAAGCCCACAGTGTGGAAAAGGACTTGGACCCAAAAGGTCCACCCCGCCTCTCCAAAGAGTAACCACTCAGACCCATTCGCCTCTGATTCTACACTTTGCGACGTATGCACCTAATCTACACATCCCTGAACACTTTTGGAAAATAAGCATTTCCAATTCTGCTAACCTGTAAATCTTTGCACTGTGGGAGGAAACCGGAGCACCCGAAGGAAACTCACGCAGACACGGGAAGAATATGCAAACTCTACACAAACAAATTTCTGAGAATTCTCCGGTTTCCACAATGTCTAGAATTCCTCTGAACTCACTTCCTATGATTAATATAATCTTTAATTTATTATGTTGACCTTCATTAAGTCACTTGCCCTTTCTTCGGTGAGTCTACCTTAAAAAAAAAGACATATTTTTCAGGCATTGCAGTATTTCTGCAGATCTCCTGGTCCTGATCAGGTGTATCCAAGAACACAGCAAGAGGCAGAGAAGATATTGCACGGGTACTGGCTGATCTTTTTGCATCATCTCTGTCCACGGGGGAGGTCCCAGAAGACTGGAGGGTAGTGAATATTGTGCCCTTGTTCAAGTAGTGTTTTTGAAGAAGAACCTGTGAACCAAAGACCAGTTAGCTTAACAACTGTGACATGTAAGTTCCTTGAGAAAGTTCTGAGAGACAACATATGCATGCATTTGAAAAGACACAGTTTCATAAGGAGCGGTCAGCACTGCTTTGTGCATAGGATATCATGGCACACAATTCTTTAGCGTTCTTTTAAGGAAGTGACCTGGAATGTTGATGAGAGTACGGTGGTAGACGTAGTCTATCTAGGTTTCAGAAAGGCCTTTGATAATGTTCCACATGATAGGCTGCTCTGAAAGGTTCGATAGCATGGAATCCAGGGGACTCTGGCAAATTGGATACTCAATTTCCTTGATGGGAGAAAGCAGAGGCTAATACTGGAAGGATGCTTATTAGACGGGAGGCCTGTGACTAGTGAAGTGTCTCAGGGGCGGTGCTGGGACTATTACTTTTTGTTATCTATATCAATGATTTGGATGAGAATGTAGAAGGCATGATTAGTAATTAGGCTGATGTCAATAAAATAGGCATAACTGTGAACATTGAGAAAGATTATCAGAAATTGCAGCAGGACATTTTTTTCAGCTGGGGAAGTGGGCCAAGAAATGACAAATGGAGATTAATATAGATATGTGTGGGTTGTTGCATTTTGGAAAGTCAAATCCAGGTCGGAGTTTCGTGGTGAATGTTAGACCCTGAAGGAGTGTAGTTTTACAGAAGGACCTTGCATCTCAGGTCTGTGGTTCTCTGAAAGTAGTTCCATGTAGACACGGCAGTGAAAAAGGCTTTTTGCACACTGGCCTTCATCAGTCAGGACATTGAGTATAGAAGTTGGCGAGTTATGTTGCAGTTGGACAGGACGCTGGTGAGGCATGCACATGGAGTATTGTGTTCGGTTTTGTTCACTTTGCCATAGGAAGGATGTGATTAAACTGGAAAGAGGACTGAAGAAATGTACACGGATGTTGCCAGTACTCGACGGTCTGAGTTGTAGGGAGAGTTTGAACCGGCCAGAACATTTTCCTTTGCGTGTAAGAAACTGAGGGGGAATCGTATAGAATTGTATAAGAACATGAGATGCGTGGATAAGGTGAATGCACTCATTCTTTTTTTCCAGTTTTGGGAATCAAGGACGAGAGGACATCAGGTTAGAGGTGAAAGAACAAAACGGATCCTGAGCACCAACGTTTTTTATGCAGAGGTTGGTGCACGTATGGAATTAGAAGACAGCGGTTTGGTTGAGGCACGTACATTAACAATGTTCAAAAGGCTTTCAGACAAATACGCGGATATGAAAGATTTAGAAGAATAAGGGGCAAGGGCAGGGAAATGGAATGAGCAGGATGGACATTTTGGTTGGCACGGACCACTTTGGTCCCAAGGGCCAGTATCCAAGCTGCAGGGCTCCATGGTTCTATGACTCTAACAACCATTGCGTGTCTACCACTTCATGCTCAAACATTCTACTTTGCATGCTGGTGCCGTGTAGAATACAACATTTTAACGTCTCTCGTCCTCAGAGCAAGGATAATAATGAGTCCTTCTGACCACACAACAACAAATCCAAAATAACCTACTCTCTTGTTTGAGTCCCAACATATTCTTCAACCAACCTGTTATACGCTTATGGAATTTATTTTTCACAACATTAGCACTCACTTAGTTAACGCAGGTTAGATGCAATTTGAGATCATGCAGTAATACTGCAGCACCTACAATATTTGCATCTCTAATTTTCAGAGCATATAATGCACAGAATTTGCACAAGACCATTGGTTTAGGTGCATAATACACCAATGCTTGCTTCTCCTTCCTATTTGTAAGATCGACCCAAACGGATTCTGTGAAATCTGAGGGACAGGGTCAGTGGCGTTATTAGTGATAGACTTGGACAAGACATTCGGGGAGGGTCACCTCGACACTGACATGATCTGAAGAAATGACCAGCATCACAGGACAAGAATCAATATCCTCCCCACTCTGTCAGGTTAACTGTTACCGTACTCTCTCTGCTCCCTCACTCTCACTACCTGTTATAGCACCTACCCTCTAACAAGGCTCACACTCTATCTCCAAATAAGGCTCACGCACTCACACTCTCACTATTGAATTCAGCACCTTCTGCACCTCACCCCCGCACCCCGTGGGCTCTCTCTCCCTTCACTATACTCCCAACACTAATAACCCTGCATAGATACAACACTGTGGACTGACTCCCTCTGGACACCTCACCATTCCCACTCCCCCTCCACCTACACCAGCACTAACAGCAGGGCTACTCACTCCCACCATCACTCCCTTCCCCCTCCTTTCTCCCATTCCAGGAGAAACGGACTGTAATAGGAGAGAAAGGGCCAAGCCAGATGGTGGAGAGCCCGATATCTGATCCCTCCTCTATCCCTCCTCTATTCCCCCCCCCCCCCCACCATGTGGGAAGGGCCCTGGTATGAGCTGTAAAGGACCGGGACGTGTCGTCTGGAGAATCCGCGACATCCATGTCCCTCCAAATGAGTAAAAAAACAATGTTCAGTGAAGGGCAATTCGCACTTTAACCATTCTGTCTGTTCTCACAATTTTCTCCCTCCCAAAACAACAAATATCTCATTGCAGAGAGATGCAGACACAAAAATATTCAGAGACATAAGTAAACACGCTAATATACTGACACTCACAGTACGTACACGGAGATAGAACCGCACACAAGTAGTAGCATACGGAGACATAGACAGTCGCACACAAATAGACACAAGCACAAGTAAAACGCAGAGGCTAATACACAGATAAACCGATGTCAGCACATAAATACACAAATACACAAACACATGAACAAACACACACAAGTGCACATCCAGACCCAAAGAGACACAGACACTAGTGCTTATTAGACAGAGATAAATAGGTTTTTGTTGAATAAGCCTGTCATGAGTTACAGAGAGTAGTCAGGAGAATTATGTTGAGAAATCTCTAAGTCAGTATTAAATGGCATTCAGAGTCGATTGCCCGAATGGCCTAATTCTGCGTTTTTAATACTCGTGTGGTTTCATGCTATCAGTTATTCTCTTCCTGGGACTGGAACAGAGAATGAGTTTCATGCATATTTGATTGAAAAGAATCAGTGGTCCTATTGGACAGGTTTAGACGGTTGAATGGTTTATTCTATGCCTAATTATTCTGGCCTTGTGTTTTAAAAGAGGTGGCGATTTCATATTAGGTTAACACAGTTTAATATAACGTGTCCCACACTGTAATAAGGTCGCCCCTTTCACTTTAGTGTTGTACTATCTGTCGGGTCCTCATCCTCGGGGAACAGTGAAGACTCGGTTTTTGAAGATATTCAAGGTGAATGCGACTGAGCTTTGCTGGACTGGAGAGTCAATATTTATTGAGAACAGGCAGGAGACGGATGGTCAAACACAAACGGATCAGCCATGAGCATTCTGACTGGTGGTGCCGAATGACCAACTGCTGTCCCTACCTCACGTGTTCTTCTCTCAATCCGCCCTCGAGGCTGTCACAGTGATATAGTGATGCCCCTAGCCCATGTGTCGTTCCCTCAATCCACCCGCGATGCTGTTACAGGGATATACTGCTGCCATTACCCCATGTATTGTGCCATCCATCCACCCCTCGAAGCTGTGACAGAAATAGGGGGCCTTCTCATTCAGACAGTCATTATCGTTACCATGAGACTGGAGGAGACCATTCTGCCTATTTAACGAGTTACAGAGGAAAATACAACTAAAATTTTAGCTCATTGAGTACGTTTTACTGCACAGGAGGCCATTTAAACTGCGTGAGATACTACACAGGAAGCCGTTCCTAACAGGAAATAGAGAGTAGAGGTAAATGCTTATTTTCACATTACAAAGCTGTCACTGGTGGAGTGCCTCAGAGATCACTGTGGGATAATCAACTATCAATATCTCTATCAAAGATTTGGAGGAAGGGGCTGAATATATCAAAGCCCAATTAGCTCAAACATCAAGCTGGTCATCCAGTATGTCAGCAAATAGAGGTCGTGTGTGATCAATGTGATATAGGCAAAGGGAGGTTCGCGAGCAAACCTTATCCAGATATAGCATAATGTGAGTTGTCTATTTTGGATGGATTTATAAAACAATGATAAACAATTTAAGTGGAGAGAGATTGCAGAACTCTGTGATGCAGATGGTATTCATGATCCTGGTACATGAATCATATGTCGTTAATCTGCACTTGCAGTAAGTGATTTGAAGGCTAAGTGGGATGATTGTGTTTCTGGCAAAATGTACCAGGTTTAATCAGGAATGTTTTACTGCATCTGTACCAGTAAAAGTGAGGAGTGCAGATGGTGGAGATCAGAGTCGAACAGTTTGAGGCTTGAAAAGCGCAACCTATCAGGCAGCATCCGAGGAGCGGGAGAATTGGCGTCACGGGTATAAGTACTTCATCAGGAATATGCCCGAAACATCAAGTCTCCTGTTCGTTGGGTGTGGCTGACCTGTTGTGGTTTTTCAGTTTCACAGTTTACGAGTCTACATCTGTAGAGGGCATTGTTAAGACCACATTTGGCACATTATGTGCAGTTTTGATCCCGTAACCTAAAAAAAAAGTTATAGAAGCTTATCAAGAATGTTTTGTTCACACCTTCCTGGAATGAAGGTCTTTTGTTCTGAAACATTCTCAGTTTTGGACTTAGATGAGAAATCCTTTTGAAGCATATACAATTTTGAGAATAGTCAGCTGGATGCATATTTTCTCTTCTCAGGGAGACAAAAACTATGGAATACATTTTAAGAATAAAATGTATTATTTTAGCACAGATAATATAAAGACATCAAACGATTTTTAAAAAGTAAGCATATGCATACCAATGATCGCTGTGATCAAGTCCAGTTAGGGAAGGGATCTTGTTGGACCAGTGCAGTGATCAAGTGGATTTAGTGCAGGGATCGGTACAATGACTGGAGAGATCGAGCTCAATTATCACTGAGATCAAGTAGAGCGAGTGAAGGGATCCAGTAGGACCAGCGCAGTGATCCAGTGGATTTAGCGCAGGGATTCAGTAGGATGACTGGAGGTATCAAGTTCAACGATCACTGGGATCAAGTTCAGCGAGGGAAGGAATCCAGCTGGACCGGTGCAGTGATCAAGTGGATCTAGCAATGGGATCCAGTATGATGACTGGAGGGATCTAGTTCAATGATCACTGGGATGAAGTCCAGCTTCCTCATTTCCTCTCCCCCCAACTTATCTCACCCCACCCAATCTTTATAATCTGGCATTTCCATGACTGATGAGCCTAGCCTGCCCATCCCTGGACATTATAGATAATTTAGCGTGGCCAATCCACCGAACCTGCGCGTCTTGGGACTGTGGGAGGAAATTGGAGACTGTAATTGAACACGAATCTCTGGTACTGTGAGGCAGCAGTGCTAATCACTGAGCTACCCAGTGTGGGCAACACAACTTGCCTGCATATTTCAGCGCTTGAAAAGTGACATTTGAGCAGGAAGATTCCATAAGACCCAGACCTGTCATTGAGCGACAAGAGGAGGGCATTGAGATCTTGAACGGCTTGGTCAGGAACAGGAGCAGGCCATGCACGCCATTGAGACTATAATGTAGAAACACCAAGAGGACATTCAGCCCCGCGAGTGTATAAAGCAGGAACCGAATGTGCCCAATCAGCTACTCATGTCTCTTACACAGCAATTAGCACAGATCTTTTACAGCCTTGTGCCTGTTACACAGGAATTGTGAAAGGGAACGTGAGTTTATAGAAAGCAAAAAAATTATAATAACCAAATTCATTAGGGAATGAAAAGTTGTGAGAAATCTATTGGTATTGAAGACAAATTGTTAGAGTCCATTATGAAGGAATTAATAACAAGAAATTTTCAAAGTCAAGCCAGAATCCAGCACAGTCAACATAGTTTTATGAAGAATAAATCATGTTTGAATGATTTGACTAGCTTTCTTAAAAATGTGACAAACAAAGAACAAAGAAAATTTACAACCCAGGAACAGGCCCTTCGGCCTTCCAAGCCTGAACCAATCCAAATGTACTGTGTAAACCTATCGGTCAATTCCTAAGCTTCTGTATCCCTCTGCTCCCCACCTACTTATGCATCTGTCCAGATGCATCTTAAATGAATCTACCGTGCCTGCCTTTACCACTTCTGCTGGTAACTCCCACCACCCGTAGCGTGTATTCCCCTCCAACTTTCCAACTCTCACCATGAAAGCTTGACCTGTCGTTATTGAATCCTTCGCCCTGGGAAAAAGAACTTGTCTCTATCCACCCAGTCTATACCCTTCATGAGTTTGTAAACCTTAATTATGTCACCCCTCAATCTCCTTTTTTCTAATGAAAATAAACCTAACCTACTCAACCTTTCTTCATAGCTAGCACCTTCCATACCAGGCAACGTCCTCGATAACCGTCTCTACACCCTCTCCAAATCGTCCACATCCTTTTGCTAATGTATCGACCAGAACTGTACACAGTATTCTAAATGCAGCTCAACCAATGTCATATACAATGTTAACATGACTTGTCAGCTCTTATACTCAATACCCTGTCCAATGAAGGCCAGTGTACTATATGCCTTCTTGACCACTATATCCACCTGTGCAGCAACCTTCAGGGTACAATGACCTGCACTTCCAGATCTCTCTGCCCACCAACTTTTCTCAAGGGTCTTCTGTTCATTGTATAATTCGCTCTCGAATTAGTCTTGCCTACATGCATCACCTCATATTTGTGTTGAACGCCATCTGCCAATTTTCTGCCTAACTCTCCAGTCTATCTATATCCTCCTATATTCTCTGACAGTCCCTTATGCTTTCTGCTACTCCACCAATCTTCGTATCATCTGCAAACTTGCTGATCATACCAACAGTGCCCTCTTCCAGATCATTTATATATATATTACAAACAGCAGTGGCCCCAATACTGACCCCTGTGGCACACCACTGGTCACCTTTCTCCATGTCGAGAAACTCACTTCAACTACTGCTCTGTCTCCTGTTTCGCAACTAGTTCTTTATCCACCTGGCTAGAACACCCTGCACATCATATGACTACAATTTCTCCATTAGTCGACCACGGGGAACCTTATCAAATACCTTGCTAAAGTCCATATGTATGACATCAACAACCCTTCCTTCCTCTATCAACTTGGTCACTTCCTCGAAGAACTCTATTAAGTTGATAAGGCACGATCTCTCCTGCACAAAGTCATGTTGCCTATCACTGATATGCCCATTCTAAACATGAATGGCTCCTATTCCTCAGTACCTTCTCTAGCAACTTTTCCACCACTGATATCAAGTTCAATGGTCTGTAGTTACCCGGAATATCCTTTGTACCCTTCTTGTACAGGGGGACAACATGAGCAACCCTCCAGTACTCCGGCACCATACATATATTTAAGGATGCCACAAAGATATCTGTCAGGGCCTCAGCTGTTTCCTCTCTCACCTCCCTCAGCAACCTGGCAGAGATCCCATCCGGTCCTGGGGATTTGTCCACCTTAATAACCTCTAGCATACCCAACACATCTGCCTTACTTATGTCAATATGATGCAGACTAATCAAATTTCTATCTCTAATCTCAACATTCGTCATGTTCCTCTCCTCAGTGAGCACTGATGCAAAGTAATCATTCAGAATCTCACCAATTCTTTCAGGTTCGACACACAGTCTTCCTTCATTATCTTTTAGTGGACCAATTATTTCTCTACCTACCCTCTTGCTTCTTATATAAGAGTAAGATGCTTTGGGATTCTCCTTAATTCTGCTCTGTAAAGCTATGTCATGACAGCTTTTAGCCCGCTTGATTCCTCGTTTAAGAGATGGGTAATGGGGCTCATCTGGATGTATTATGTCTCGATTTCCAGACAGCAGTGCGTAATGTGCCTCACAATAGATTAATTTGCAAGACAAGACCACATGGGGAAAGGAAAGATTTATTTACGAAGAGAGATAATGGGATAAGCAATAAATAAGTACGATATGGAGCCACTGGTTTTGGACTGGGTCGGACAATGTCAAAATTCACACGACAGTCGGTTAGAGTTCAACGGGTTTATTTAAAAACACAAGCTTCCATTGCGCTGCTTCTTCATTAAGTGTTAGAAAGAGAGAAAGACCTTAGACCCAGAAGTTATAAGGAAAAGATCAAAGGATTGTACAACTCATGCACATGAATGGTACACACCTAAGATGGCTGTTAAATCCTTAATCATTTAGAATCGAGGGGTAGGTTTTGATTGATTGATATGCAAATCGCAGACATTATCGATGTAAAGGAGGTGACACCTCCGATCAGGCAATGCATTTCAGTGGTGAGGTCTTGTTTGGAGTTTGTCTGTGTCTTCATCTGGAGTCAGACTGGGTTTGTTCCGAGTTCAGGAGTTTATAAAATGTTACATTGACTGACTGTCTCCAAATTATATGTTTTTGGAACAAAATGAAGCGTCTCTGCAAATACAAATGCAAATTCACGCCGCAGATTTGTACGTGCATATGTGTGCGTGCGTGCACGTGTGTGTGAGTCGGTGTGCCTGTGTGAGGGGGAGAGAGAGAAGGTGTGTAAGTGAGAGAGACTGAGGGGGAGTGTGTGTGTGAGTGCGGGATGAATATATAGTGCGTATGGGTGTGCATGCTTGTGACAGAGCAGAGTGTGCATGTGCGCATGTGAGACAGGGGGAGTGTGAGTGTGTGTGTGTGTGCGTGTGTGTGTGTGTGCGGAGTTTATGTAACGGGGAGAGTGAGTGTGTGTGTTTGTCCAGGCGAAAACACAAACAGATACCGCAGATCCCTTTCCCCACAGGCACTCACTCCACGGTTTCAGAGGTTCCCCTCTCTGCAGCCTCTGCTCCATTTGTTGTGCATGTTACAGACCCATATGCTATAACTACAGTCCCCATGCTCCATCCCGAGTTGGGTCACAAAACCCTCAAGTCTCCCAGAATGTCTGAGGCAGCTCACAGCACAACTGCCAGCAAACCATCCCCAGCACCTTCACTAACTTTCAATAACAATAGTCAGTCAGAAGCCCCTCAGCTACAAGCCTTATGGACAGACCAGACCACTCAAACTATTTTAAAAAGGCAGCCGAGACCCTAACTTTTCCTTATTTTAACTGTAGGTGTGAACTGTGCGTTCCCCAAATGTTGCAACTGGTCAACCTACTCAACATTAAGTAATATGTAATCCATTCAAACACTCCAATTAAAACACAATCAAACAGATGAACAATATGAGATAGCTTCTCAATTGGAGCACTTATGCAAACAATAGATACAGTGCCTTCTACTAATTAACTGTGCTAATACAGGAACATCCCACAAACATGTTCCTTGACAGAAAAGTACATTCAAACACAGAATCTTAGGTGCAGTTCTCCAATCCAGGAAGAAGCAACTTCAAGAGAGTTTTCAGAGAGAGGAGCAGCCCGGGATCATGTATTGAAGTTTCCAACCCGCCTGGGACACCGAGCAGCTTCTGAATGCTGCAGCTAAAATCAACTGAGAAGATCTGGTCTGGGAGAGCTGGCCACTGCCCTACAATTGTTGCCACTGTTTTAATAAAACCTAAAGGCCTCGTAAGTTAGTTACTTCAGCCGTTTTCAGTAGGCAGTTCGGCATCTCTGCCTTTAAGACTTCTCTTCAAAAAAAAAGAGAAGATAACATTTTCAAAATGATAGCATTGTCACATCTCTTCCTTTGACAAAATGAAACATTAATACACAACAGCAGCTTCTTTTTAAAGACATTTTTCTTACTGTATTAGTGGACTACATTACATATATAGGACATTGACAGTAAGTATGCAAACATTCACAACTCCATTCTATTTCAGTCTGTATGCTCCTGCCGCAGAAGGCCTCTGTCTTTCTTCATTCAAGTTTCGACAACTTGTCAGCAAGTAGTTTCTTGTCCTGTCACCTGTATAACTTCCAAACTGAATGGCAGCAATAAAAAACTATATCTGAACAGACCAGATGTTTTCTCCCTAAATTTCTCCAAAGACGTTTAGGCATTATGATCGTATATAGATTTGTCTTGGGCATGTTATTTGCAAGTTAAATGCTGAAATGTTGTGACACCAACACCAAGCTCAAAGTCTCCTTCCCAGTTGTGAAACATTTATGTTGATGGTTTCACCGGACACACCAACCACACGTTACATAATGGAGCAATTTGCATCTCTCCAATAGTTCTTCTGAATGACATGCCTCCTCATTTCTCAGCATCAAGAAATTACATGCCTCTGTACCTCTTAATGTTGTAAGGTCTTTTCCAGCTACTCCTGGTCTATGCTAGTCAATCTTACTCTCACAGGTGTATACTTTAAGAAGTTCTCATGCATTCTTCTCAATCCATCATGGTATCCAAACTTTGATTTATGGATGAACTCATAATCATCAGCCATTTCTTCTTCTAATCTTGCCATTGTAACTCTCTGCTCTTCTGCGCGAGTTCTCACTATTGCAGGAAGTGAACTTTTGAACTCCTTCAAAAAAAGAACCTTTCTAAGAGTGTCATAGGTTTTCTCAGCTTTTTATACCCTTACCCACCTTTCAAAATTACTTTGATTCTTTTCAACTCAATTTGCGTTTAAATCAGGGACCCTTTTTTAGATTCCTGAAACACTGTCTGTCGGCTTCTGGCACAAGCTCATATGCTTTCTTCACCTTATACTCCCCAGATACCTCCTCCGATAGGGATGCAAACAGCCTGACATACACCCCATTGTCCATGGAGCACCACATGGGACACGCCGGGAAGTGAACAACAGCCTGGCACACACCATTTCATTGTCTCTGAGCTTCACCATGCCAGCAGTCGATACACTAGGGAGCCAGAAACTAAGGTCACGGAAAGGTACAGAGGGAAGAGAGATTCACATTAAAGAGAGAAACAGATAGTTAATTACCTGAGAACCTGCTGTGGAAATATGGGGAAAAAGACAGAGCAGTGGGACCAACTGGAGGAGTGAATCCTTCGATTGCAAAATTAAAAGAATGAGAACATTGAATAAAGATATTTTCAGGTGAATTGAAATGGTTTGTTCAATCTAATTCTGAAACTGCTTCACAGAACATTTCAAACAACGTACGCTGGGACAAGATGACAGCCCAGCATGGAGAGATGTGCACACTATGCTAGTGTATTGCTCAGTAAGCTTCACTATCTAACCAGCACGGGGAGTATTGCAAAATTTTATTATCATATGGGAATGATACACACAACAGATTACTGTCTAAAAGGGGAAGATTTCCATCTCCATTGGACCAGTATAAGTGAAGGTGTGTGTGTGCATGTGCATGTGCGCGAGCATGCATGTGTTTGTGTCTGTGTGTGTATGTGTCATGCACGTGTGTGTGTGTGTGTGCGTGCGTGCGATGCATTTGTGTGTTGAATGCAAGAATTATTGCATGAGAGAAAATTCACCTGAAGGAAAACAGATTAAATATGAACCACTGGCAGGGATTTGGATAAACGACACAGAGAGACTGAGGGAAGCTTCATGAACAGATGAGTTAAAGTGCTTAAGGATTGTAAAATAAAGACATTGCCAGACACTATAGCGATATAGATCAGCGTGCACAGCAATGCCAGATGGGTGGAATTTTGGTCTGATCTCGAATCAGATTTGTTTCTGCAGATTTCAACCTGAAAGTGTCAGCAGCAGATTCTTGTCATCATTAAGTCTGTATTTCACAGCTCAAGGTTCAAACAGCAGATGAGTTAAGACAGTGAAGTACTTTCTGGAACAGTGTGTAGTTAAAGTTAATAATGGTCAGGGCATGGTGTGAGGAATCAGCTCATGGCCAAAGGGATCACCAAAGTTGCGATTGATTTGTTTCAAACAAAACCTGCAAGTTTCGCCTACACGCACCAACTACCTCCCCTACCCCCCACCCACTCGACCCCCCCCCCCCCCCCCCCGCCGACCCACCACCACCATGATTTGGAAATACACTGCTGTTGCTTCAGAATCGTTTCGTCAAATTTCTGGAATTCCGTCCCTACTGGCATTGTGGGTAAACCCACAGCAAGTGGACTGCAGCAATTCAAGAAGGCAGTTCACCACCTTTTCAAGGGCAAATAGGAATGGGCTATTAATGGTGGACAACCAGCGATGCCCAAGACTAAGAAATGAATGAAAAAAGATGTTGGCCAGGGGTGGGATGGAGCCCCAGGAAGAAAATGAAGTTTGTAAACATAATAGACGACAATGACCTCCACACTCCCAATATTCAAATAACAAGGGCAGAGAGACAATGGTTCATATCTGCAACTGAGTAGGTCAGCATAGAGACCCATGAGTAATACTGCCAGATGCAAAGAGAGAGACAGGAATTGAACTGGATTCAAAGTCTCAACAGGAACACTATTGGAGGCAAGAAGCGTAGACTAGACAAAAGAACACAAATGCAGTCGTAACTGGCATATAGAAAACAATCTGGACAGTGAGACTTACCAGGTACACCAATGATAGACAGGAGAGGATAATAAAAATATTGAATAATGCGAACTGCATAATAGATCCGCCATGATAATGACAACCGACCATAATGCATAGAAAGATACAGAAGTAAAGAGGATAAACTCCTATCCATTGTTGGAACATTCCAGTCTAATGTTCTCAGATTCTGATCCATTGTTGGAATATTCCAGTCTTTTGTTCTCAGATTCTCATCTCTCCTCGCTTCTGTCTGGAGCTGCTGATCCCTGTTAGTGCTGTTGGTGATTCTCCTGCTCATACGCTGGCATAACACATTGAACGGCACCCATTTATGATTAAAAGATGGGAACTCTCCACTGGGGTATTTAGAACCCATGGAGACTGACAGTAATCACAATCACTGAACAAACAGGCTCAGTTAACCCCTTCCTTACATCACATCTCATATCACAATAAAAGGGAATATTTACTCAGTCTGGGTGGAATGGATGAGGGTTACTGGATGGACTATGAATCGTACATTATTAAAATATTTTTCCTTGAATGTACGGGTACTGTAAGAGCACAGCAGGATTGTTCATGTCCCACTCTGTCTATAAAAGGAGACAGGGTTTAAATGTCAGACCATCTGCATAAGATGTCTGGTGAGGACATTTCTGGGTACACGAACTCAAGGGAGAAATTGAGGATTGCAGATGCTGAAGATCAGAGTCAGGAATGTGGTGCTGGAAAAGCACAGCCAGTCAGGCAGCATCCGAGGAGCAGGAGAATCAACATTTTGTGTGTAAACCCTTCATTAGGAAAGAGGGTGTTAAGAGATAAATGGGATGGGGTGGGGTTGGTGTGAAGGTAGCTGAGAATGTGATAGATAGATGAAGGTGGTATGTCGGAGAGGAGGGTGGAAGAGATAGGTGGGAAGGATAATGGACGGGTAGGACACATCAACAGGGCCGTGCTGAGTTGGAAGGTTAGATTTGGGATAAGGTGGGGTTCAGGAAATGAGAAAACTGGTGAAATCATCATTGATCCCATGTGGTTTTAGGGTCACAGGGCGGAAGATGAAGCTTTCTTCCTCCACACGTCGGGTGGTTAAGGAATGGAGGTGGAGGAAGCCCAGGACGTGCATGTCCATGGCAGAGTGGGAGGGGGAGTTAAAGTGTTCAGCTATGGTGCGGAGTGATTGGTTGGTGCAGGTGTCCCACAGATGTTCTCTGAAGTGTTCCGTAAGTTGGTGTCCTGTGTCCCCAATGTAGACGAGTTAACATCGGGAGCAATGGATACAGTTGGTGCCATGTGTGGAAGTGCAGGTAAAAATCCAATTGACGTGGAAGGTTCCTTTGGGGTATCGGACGGAGGTGAGGCGGAGGTGAAGGTGCAGGTTTTACAACTCCTGTGGTGGCAGGGTAAGGTGCCAAGATGGGAGGGTGGGTTGGTGGGTGGCGTGGACCTGACAAGGGAGTTGCGCGGGAATGTACTTTATGGAGCACAGGTAGGGTGGGGAGGGAAATATAACCCTCGTGGTGGGGTCTGTTTGTAGGTGGCCAAGATGGGGGGCGATGATGCATTGCATCTAGAGGTTTGGTAGGGAGGAAGATGAGGACCAGGGTGTAAATTTCCCTGTTGCGTTTGGAAGGGTGGGATTCAAGGGCGGAGGTGCAGGAAGTGGATAAGATGCGCTGGAGGGCATCGTCGAACACGTGGGAGGGAAAATTGCGGTATTTGAACAAGGAGACCATTTGGGATATACACTGGGTTCAGAGTGTGGTACTGGAAAATCCCAGCAAGGCTGGAAGCATCCGAGATCGCTTTTGCCTGAAACATCGATTTTCCTGCTCCTCGGATACTGCCTGAACTGCTGTGCTTTTCCAGCACCACATTATCGACCCTAATCTTCAGTACCTGCAATACTCACTTTCGCCAACACACTAGGTTCAGCGACTCCATAATACTGCCTTGAATTCAGTTCTCCCTGCTTTAGAAAAGATGCTGTTTAATTTGAAAGAGTGCAGAAAACTTTTACAAGTATGTTGCTGGTGTTAGGAGTGGGTGATGCTGAGCTACACAGAGAGTTCGAATAGGCTGGGGCTATATTCCCTGGAGTGTTGAGTCTGAGGAGTGATCTTACTGAGGTTTATCGCAGTGAATCCCAATTCTCCAGGGTGAACAACTTCAAAGGCCAGGAAAATAGAACAGTTTTATTCACATTTGAAATGGACAATAACACATGGGACAACACGTTACTGAACGATGGAGATAGATTGAAGAATGGGACAGGCTGGTAGAGTCAGAAATTGGAGGGTCCAAGCACAAGAATGAGAACAAAGGTAAAAGCATTGCCATATCAGTTCAAGTCATTAGTTCTATCACATTCTCAATCCACCACAGAGAACCACACCCTGGGCGCAAAATTCAGAAACAGCAAACTGCAGGAGCTGCAACTCCTGCAACCCAGAAAGGAAAATTCAGAGAAAGTAGCAGCCAGCGAGATGTAGTACAGCGTTCAACCCTGGTGAGGTCCCGGCTACAACTGCTGCAAACTGCCGACTATACACCCTGTTTCTTTGAGACCTTGACTGTACTCACTGAGGCTGCTTCTATTGTTCCAACTTTTAAAAAACACTAAGGTCTCACAAACTATTTACTCGAGTTGCTCTGGAAGATTGCTCGATAACTCTTCATGAAAACTTAAATTTAAAAGAGTCCAGGATAAAATAATACCTTAAATCTACAACAGACACATGCACAAACATACATACAGACACTCATATATGAACAAACATGCAAACATAGTAACACAGTAGCGTCTTCGAGATAAGGTTTGGTAAACTTTTGATTAATAAGTGAATCAAGGGTAATTGGGAGGAGTGAGGAGTATGTGGTTGAGAAACAAACCGTCCATGATCATGCAGCAGAGCAGATTTGATGGAACTAATTCTGTTCTCGTTTCTTATGATTCTTTGATATCTGGAAATGGCTTTGTGAGGGTGCTGTGCAGGCTGACTTTGATAGATATTTAACCAAAATATAGTCAGTGGTAATGTGGGGCATATTTGGAAGGCTGAATGGTTTTTGTCTATTCCTAATTATTGTTGTTTTCTGTTCCTCACAAGCAGTGGTGATTTTTTTGTGAGGTTGGCACATTTTGCGCAATCTCCCCGTGTCTGGGTTTCCTCGCGGTGCTCCGGTTTTTCCCAAAGTCCAAAGATGTGCAGGTCAGGTGAGTTGGCCATGTTAAATTGCCCATCACGTTAGGTGCATCAGTCAGAGGGAAATGGGTCTGGGTGGGTTACTCTTTAGAAGGTCAGTATGGACTGGTTGGGCCAAAGGGCCTGTTTCCACACTGTACGGAATCTAATTCACTCTAATTTAATCTAATCTGATCAAATGTATTATAAAATAAGCGCCTTCTAATTAAGACTGAGTTAAGGATATTTTTTTCTCCTTGTCGATTTTCACATTCCCAGGGAACAGTGAAGACTGGGTTATTGAAAGTATTCAAGGCTGAGCTGAACTGACCATTGATAGACAACAGAGTCAGTGTTTATTGGGAACAGGCAGGAAAAGGATGCTCAGACACAATTATATCAGCCAAGAGCATTCTGAATGTTGCAGCAGGCCTGAGGGGGCGATTGGCCAACTGATGATCCTACCTCCTGTGTTGATCTCTCAATGCACTCCTCAATGCTGTTACAGAGGGAGAGAAAGACCACATTCAGCCAGTAAGGCAATAAGACAGCGGGAGGCCATTCTGCCCCTCTAAGGAGTTAGAGAAAAACGAGGTGATGGTATTCAGCCCTCCAGTACACACTCCACAGCACAGGACAAGGCCATCCGAACTGCCTTCGGTGCTGAGCAATCACAGCAGCCTCCTGAATATAACTGGAAGTAGTGCTTCGAGATTAATATTGGTTTGCAGGTTGTGAAACGTTATATATTAATCTCTGAGGTAATCCACTAGTTACAGTTATTTGGATGACCCGATGGATTGAAGCTATACGAACTAATTTATCAAGATAGTCATTCAATGTTTTGTCAACTGCACTCAGGGAGTCAGCAATGGGATAGAGACAGGGGGTGGTTTAGTGCGAAAATCTTCAGCAGAAACTGTTTAATGTGGATTATTAGAGTGGGTGTTTTGGAAGAAGGATATAAAATCAGTAACTGTTTAAATGGTGAGAGATTTCAGAACTCAGTGACACACAAGGATTTGTGTGTACTGTTGTATGAATCATGTAAAGTTAGTCACCATGTGTAGCAAATGATTAGGAAAGTAAATGGAATGATGCTGCTAAGGGTATCGGGTTTAATCGTAGGAATGTTATATTGCATTAGTACAGGGCATCGCTGAGATCACGCCTGATGCAATGTAAAATGTTTTGAATCCTAAACTGACAAAAATAAAGATTCAAACTGAGGAAGGGCACCATTCAGACCCAAAATGTTAACTTTGATTTCACTTCACAGAAGTTGCCATATCTGCTGAGATTTTCCAGGAAATTCTGCTTTTGTTCCTGATTTACAACAGGAAGTTGTGTGTAGAATTTTATATTGATTTTCAGGTTGAAAAACTGAAAGCAGTGGAATACTCCAGGGATCGGTTTATATCTGTTATCCAACGTGCTTTTGGTTTCTGGAAAAAAAGATTCATTACATTTATAAACTTCCAAGGATACTTCACTTTATTGTATGTGAGTTGAAGGCTTTGTATTATGAAAGATATGCATTTTAGGTCCCAGTGTAAGTGTTCTTGCTATTGTACTAAACAAGATCTTGAAAACGGTGTATCAGGTGAATACCTGATGGACATTTCCTCTTGTTTGGGAGACTAAAACTAGGGAATTCATTTTAAGAATAAGTATTCACTTTGGCACAGATATTGGAAAGTCATTAACCTTTTTTTAAATAAAAGGTAAAAGAATCATAGTCACAGAATCGAACATCATGGAACCAAACCTTTTGTTCAACTAATACTACCAGCCTGAGTTTGGCCCATATCCCTCCAAACCTTTGCTATTTTTGTACCTACCCAAACATCTTTTAAATGTTGTAACTGTACCTGTATCTGCCACTTCCTTTGAAAGTGCATTACACGCACTAATATCTCTACGTAAGAACAACTTGCCCCGCATGCACTTTTGAAATCTTTCTCTTCTCACTTTAAAATATTCTCGCTGGTTTTGAATTCCTCCGTCCGAAGGAACAGAAACATGCCATTCACCTTATCAATATCCCTCATGATTTTATAATGTAACCCTTGGATTTTCTGCCCTCCAAGGAAATAAGATCCAATCCAATCTCTCCTTATACCCCAATCCCTCCGTTCTTAATAACGTTCCTGTAAATATATTTTAACTCTAACAAGCTTAATAATGCCTTTTCCCTGACTGAGTGATCAGAACTGGACCCATTACACCAAAAGAGGCCTTATCAATGTCTTGTACAACCTCAGTATGAAATACCGACACCTAAAGTGAAACGTCTGATTAACGAAGGCGAATGTGCTAAATGCCTTCTAAAGTATTTTTTTCCACGTGTGGTACAAAGTTCAAAGAATTATGTACCAAAATCCCTCGATCTTTATGGCCTGAAGTACTACCTTGGACCGTATAATTATTTGTTTTACGTCGTGCACTTGTTTATTTTACCGAAATGCAGTACCTCACATTTAGTTTATCTAATCTCCATCTGTCACTCCTCAATACATTGACCTAATTGTACAATATCTCTTTGCAATCACAGACAACTGTCTCACTGTCCAATATAACAGCAAATTTAGAGTCATCTGTAAATGTACCAACCATGCCTTTGATATGATCATCCTAACCTTTTACATCAATGACAAACAAAAGTCCATCCAGTACTGACCCTGGTGGAACACTGCTTTTTATAAGCTTCCAGGCGAAACAAAAATCGTCTATTCTGTCTCCTTCTGTAAAACCGAATTTACATCTAGTTACCAAGCTTACCCTCAATCCCATGTGCTCTAACTTTATTAATTGGTCTATCATGCAGAACCTTATGAAAGGCATTGCTAATGTTCATTTAAAACACATCTACTATTTTGCGACAATCTTTATGTTTACTTCATTTAAAACAAGTTAAAAGCATGTTTATAAGACATGATTCCTCTCATACAAAATCTTTCTGACCAACACAAATCAGCCCTTCTCTCTCCATGCATGTAAATCTTATCTTTCAGAATCCCTTCCAACAACTTACTCATCACCAATGTCAGACACACAGTCTATCGTTTCCATGCTTTTCCTTCCGGCCTTTCTAAAGGCGCAGCATTAGCCACCCTCCAGTACTTCACTTGTGTGTATAAATGATTGAACTATATCTGCTGGTTTCCCTTGGTTTAAAAGAACAAAGAGCAAAGAAAGACGAAAAATATTTCAGCACAGGAACAGGCCCTTCATCCCTCCAATCCTGTGCCGATCCAGTTCTTCTATCAAAGCATGTTTTCTAAGGATCTGTATCCCTTTGCTCCCTGCCCATTCATATATTTGTTTAGATATATCTTAAATGATGCTATTGTGTCCATCACTAACAGCACTACTGGCAATGCATTCCAGGCACCCCCACCCTCTGCATAATGAATTTACCACATATCCCTCCCATCAACATATCCAATCTCACGTTGAACTCGTGGTCCCCAGAAATTCAGTACGCCACTCTGGGGAAAAAAATCTTCTTGCTCTCTACCCTATCTCTACCTCTCATGATTTTGTAGACCTCTTTCATATTCCCCTTCCTGACTGCTGTCTTTCTAATGAAAATAATCCTAATCTACTGAACTTCTCTTCATAGCTTGCACCCTCCATATCAGGTAATATCCTAGTGAATCTCTTCTGTACTCTCTCCAAATCATACACATCGTTTTGGTAATGTGGGTGACCATAGTCTTATTGAAATGTAACATGACCTGCCAAATCCTGAACGCAATACCTAGTTCGATGAAGGAAAACATTTCATATGATTTCTTGACAAATCTATTAACCTGCATTGCCACCTTCAGGGATCAAAGGACTTGAACACCCAGAGATCTCTCTGTACATTAATTTTCCTCTGGACATTTCAACTTACTGCATAATTCGCTCTTGAATTGGATCTTCCAAAAAGCATGACCTCGCATTTGACAGGATTGAACTCCATTTGCAACTTCTCAGCCCAACTCTCGAACCTACATATCTTTCCTTCCACAACGCCCTGGCATACACATGATCCAGTCGTGGAAATTGATCACTCCTTATGGTTTCTCAAACCTTGCAAGCACAACAACACCCAAATCTCTCTGCACTGGTCTTTTTGCTTTCACAGTCTCCCTCCATATAAATAACCATTTGTTTTTTTATTATTCCCTCTGAAGTGCTTGACCACACACTTGATTAAAATGAACTCCATCTTCCAATTACACAGTGCAGATTTCTTACATCCTTATCACACCATGCACTCCAACCTATCGTTACCATAATCAAATATGCATTGATTGCATTCTACATCCCACCACCCCCACCCACCCCCACCCCCCTCCCCCGCAACAAAAACAACTTTAATACAGAGAGTAAGCAACTGGGAGTCCAAGGGCTGACATTTGTGGCACTCCACTTATTATGTCTCTCTGAACTCACACAGACATGTTCATCAGGACTCACCCCTTTGTGTTTTTTCAAATGTTCAATCTCTGAACAATAACCCACACGTTCCGACCTTGTGCAATATACGCTTTATATGGTACTTTACAAAATGCTTACCAAATCTAATTACACAATCTAAGGGTTCACTTTTATTATCACTGCTTCTCCTTTTCAGATAACTCTATTGAGTCTCTTTGATTCCATTAAATTATTGTAAATCACACTATAATGGACACGAGCAGTTTCCTATTAATAGACATAGAGCTACCTGGCCTTTATTTTCCTGTTTTCTGCATTCCTCCCTCCTTGAAGACAGGCATCACAATAAGACCTTTGAATCCACTGAAATCCCCTTGGACTGTAGTGATATTTCAACAAATGCCAGGAATATGTCTGGAGCACATTGTTTCGAAATCCAGGAAACAGACCACTGGCGTTTGGTGGATAGTTTATCCGTAATCATTTCCTTTATCAAATGGGTTGTCCTGAAATAAGGCGATCCTTTGGGATATTCTCTGTCGAAACAGTGTCACAACTAATATAAAATAGTTGTTTGAGTTATTTGAGAGTTTCCGTTTTTCCTGTGTGGAATTTCCTGATGTCATCTTCCAATTGTTCCAAGAAATGTTTTAACTTTTTTATTATTATTTTTATTTCCACACGCAGCCTCGTGCTGTTTTTGTGTATACTTTGCAACAATTGACCTTGCTAAATCAATTGTCCCCAACTTTATTTGCTTTACGTCTTTCAGCTTTTGTGCTCTAAAAATATACTCCCAAACCTCTGGTCTACCAGCAGTTTTCATCATTTGTGCGCCTTTCTTTCCATTGGGTACTCACCCTGTCTATATTTGCTAATCATACAAAGTTTACCATCTCATCAATTCCTTTTTGATGTTTTTTTAAATTTGTTCACCGAATTAGGGAATCACTGGCTAGGTCAGCATTAGTTGCCGATCCCTAATTGCACAGAGGGCAGTTATGAGTCAACCACATTGCTATGGGACTGGAGTCACATGTAGGCCAGACCAGGTAAGGATGGCAGATTCCTTCCCTAAAGGACTTTAGAGATCTAGAACGGTTTGCCTAATAATTGACAATGGGTTAATGGTCATCATGAGATTCTTAATTCGAGATTGTTTTTATTGAAATAAACTTTCACCATCTGTCGTGGCAGAATTTGAACTTGGGTCCCAGAACGTTATCGGAGTCTATGGATTAACAATCTAGCGATAACACTACAAGGCCATCGTCTCCCCATCATGTCTGATCATTGTGAAATGTTAATTTAAATTTCTGCCAACGTGATCAACTGAAATTCCTTTCGGTCTATTTTCCAGCTCATTGTTAGCAACAAGTGCTTAAGCTGTTGATTATAACATAAGAACTAGGAGCAGGAGTAGGCCGTCCAGCCCTTCGACCCTGCTCCGTCATTCAATAAAATTATGGCTGATCTTTTTGTGGACTCAGCTCCACTTACTCAACCTCTCACTGTATCCGTTATTGTATTCAATTTTTAGAAAAAAATACACCTTACTTTAAAACAGTTTCCTGAATAGCACAATTACTTCACTGGGCAAAGAATTCCACAGATTAACAACCCTCTGGATGAAGATATTCTTTCTCAATTCAGGCCTAAATCTGCTTCCTCTAGTCTTATTCTAGTTTCACATGTCTATGAAAACATACAGTCTATTTCTATCTGATCCATTCCCTTCATTATTTTATATGTTTCCATTAGATCCCCCCTCATTGTTCTGAATTCGAACTAACATAATCCCGATCTACTCAGTCTCGACTCATAAATCAAACCTCCTCAACGCTGGAAACAACCTCCTCTGCACCTCCTCCAGTCCCTGTACATTCTTTCTCAAGTAGAGAGACAAAATCTGCACACAATACTGCAGATGTGATCTCACCAGCACCTTGTACAGCTGCAACATTACCTCACTGCTTTTAAACTCAACCTCGTTAGCAATGAAGGAGAAAATTACATTTGCCTTCCTAACCACTTCTTGTATCTGCAGACCAAAGTCTGTAATTCATGCCTGATTCTTCTCAAACTTCCAAGGGATTTTCCATGTGGATTCAAGTATGATCAGCTGACGATGATTAACATTGAGCTTCAATGGATTGACAGAGAATAATTGTGAAAGTAATGAGTCAAAGTTGCAGATATCCCTGTCCGACAGGGAGCTTCACGTGTGACGCATTAGGAAGTGAATGAAAATACAAGCAATGACACAGTACCATCAACTGTACAGGGGCTCAAATAATGGTCAAGGAGGGAAACAGAGAGAAACACATTCATTTTAAGCACAAATCTGGAAGGGAAAACAAATTTGAGGGATCTATGAGAAATGATTTGAGGAATGGTACTAATTGAAGACGTGATGCCAGAGAGAGACACTGACAAGAATGAGAACTTTAAAATGAGATATTGCCACACCAGAAGCCACTGTAGGTCAACGATTATAGGGGTGATAAGTGAATTAGACTCCGTGTGAGTTGATGGACAAGCAGCAGAGTTGAGGATAAACTGAGGTTCATGGAGGGTATGAAGTGAAACGCCAATGAGACGATTATTAGAATAGTTGAGACTGGAGCAGACAGAGAAATGGATGAAGTTTTCAGAAGCAAAGTGTCTAAGGAAGGGATGCGTATCAAGGCTGCAATAGAGCTGTGAAATGGGGAACGGTTTGGGGACAGATAGGAAAATTAGGAAGAAACCCAATTCAATTTAAAATAGAATGCTGAGATTGCGTACAAACTTGTTCAGGCTCAGGTAAAAGCTGGGAGAGGAATAAAATCAGTACATGTGGGAAATCACAGCAGAGTTTGATGATATGGGCTCCTGTGTTATAACAGAACAGTCAGTATTGATTAATGCAGGAATGATCTATGGAGCAGAAGGCAGAAATAGAAATGAATTTGTAAAACATAGAGCATGTCACTAATTCTATCATTGATATGATACTTAGAATAAGTACTTCACAAATTAAATAATGTTACAGCCTCCAAAAGATTGATCACCAAATAAAAAGCATGGCCTGTGTAAGATACAGAGCACAGCTTCCTCATTGTCTGTGTGCAGAGATGGGGGTGGGAGGAGTGGTATCGAACATTTCAGTAAGGATGCTGGGCTACAGTTAAGCAGGAATTCGTGAGTTTACATCTTGAATCCTATCTGTAGATTTGGTCAGTCGTTTTTCTAAGTATGCAAATACCTTGTATGCTGCCAGAGGAAGTTTACTCAATTGAAACTTCAGATATTCAGGCTATCTTTTGTGAAAAGGTGATAAGCTGGCCTTGTTTACATGAGTGTGCTCAGGAGAGAGGAATGAATTGATAAAGTACTGTATAATATTCACAACGTGCATATAAAAATGAGGATGTAAATTATTGGTGGCTCCACCTACAGATTTAACATTGCTATTTATCTTTTGATATCATAGATGAGTTGTGTACGATTTTTTAAAAATGATGTCAAAGAATGTACAAACGGAGGCGGCCGAACTGGGAGCATGCCGTTCAGCTCCTTGTGCTTACCCTGACTGAATAAGGTCACGCTGAGCTGATTATAGCATTGAACCTGCATTCCCAAGTAATCTGCAAATCTGTTCAACCATTTCCTGACCTAGAACCTATCTACTTCTGCCTTAAAAGGTGTTTAGTGTCTCTGCTTCCACAAAAATTTTCAGCTCGAGAAATCCAAAATAAATCCACCTGCAGAAAGGAAAGTTAATTTCTGTTTTGAATTGGTGATCCTTCATGTTTAACAAATGAACTATATGTTTGCATGCTATACATAAGTCGAAGCATTCTATCCACAGCTAATCTGTCAGGATCCAATAGAATGTTTATCAGACCTTAAGCTAACATCGTCTGTTCAACAAATCAATTCTGCTCCACAATTCATTACCATCATGGCTGATTGATTATCCTCAAATCCGCCTTCTTGCCTTATCCCCATAGCTCTTGCTGCTTAGAAATCTGTCCACCACTTGCTTTGATTAGACTTAGCGACAGGGTTTCAATAGGCCTATCATTCAGTAACCCTCTGAGAGAGAAGGCACTCCTTACCTCCCTCATAAAGATATGCTCTCTTTGACTGAGGCTATACCCTCTAATCCTGGACTCTCCCACAAATTGAGACAACCTTGTTGGCAATGAGCCTGTCAAGCCGACTGACAATCTGGTTTTATTTTCATTGAGATCTCCTCTCATTCTTCCAAACTCCAATGGTTTTTTCACTAAGCTACTCAAGCTCACTCCATAAGAAAATACCTCAATTCTCAGGATTAATTCTGTGGAGCTTCTCCCATCTGCTACAAATACGTCTGTTATCTCCTCTACATATTTCCTTAGAAAATTAGACCAGAACCGTTCACAGTTTTGCACGTTCAGTCTGCATAGAAACGTGGACATGTTTAGAATGATATTTATGCACTACCACATTTGAAATAATTGCTAATAGTGCATTTCAATTTCCTATAATTGCTGAATTGCATGCCAACTTTTAACTGTCAAGCCGAGGGCCTGAAATTCCTGAGTCTTTTCTCTTGTAAATTAGATTCACTCTTCTATTTTACCTGACAAAGTGAATCAGTACAAGCTTTCCAACGCTATATGTCAGATGCCAACTTTTTGTGCACTCACCTTATTTTTTTCTATCTCATGATAAACTCCGTGCATCATCCTCACCATTTGCCTTCCCACTTCTGTTTGTGTTACTCACAAATATGGAGGTAGTACTTTCATTTCTATCACCCAACTCATTGTGCGGTTAATAATTCCGGCCCCAGCACTGATCCCTGTGGCACTGCACTGGTTAAAGCTCATTATCCAAAAAATAGTTCCTAGATGCTTCCCTTTCAGCGGATCCACTCTGCAGATATGTTATATTCAATTAAACTATCAAGTGAGCGCAGGAATTAAACCCACGCTATTATTATCGTTCTGTTTGACAGACTAGCTATCTCAGTAACTGAACTTGCCAACACCCAGTGCCTGATACAACTGAAACATTAACATCTACATTTATATTTAATTTTGCTCACAATAACTGATACAATTCTGTGACGTTGCCTCATTACCTATTGTACCTGCATAAAACGTTTTGCAAATAAAGCAGAAGTGCACGCAGCAGATTGCATTGCTTTATATAACTCTGTCATCGCTCATCTTATTTTCTTTCTTCTATTGGACGATTTCGCAATTCCTCATCTCAGACATTTGCATCATCTTGTTCATCTGACCTCCTCATTACGTTTGTCAAACCATAAAAATATAATGGAGATGGATTATTTGCATAAATTTAAGGGTGGGGGTGCATGTATTCATATTCCCGTTAAGAAGGGGATCAAGCATTTTTGAGGGTTTGTTGGATACAAATCGGAAAGGAGTCAGTCATGTTGAATGTCAGAACGCGAGAGGCCAAATAGCCCAAATCAGCTTCTAGTTTCTATGCATATTCCTCTACAATTACTTTCCAGATGACCTCCTTTTCATCAATATTACCTAGAACATGACAGTACAGTATAGGCCCTTCGGCCTTCGATGATGTGCCGACCCACAGAGCCAACTTCAAAAAACCATCTAACCTATACAGATTAAAAATGACAGGTAAACAACACTCAGCCCAAACCTCATACTACGATTTGTTTTTCTCCATGTTACAATACCAAGGCAGCAGGAAACTCTTACTAGTGCCAAAAAGGCATCAAACACCTGAGTTCCTTTGTCTAACGGGGGGTGATGATCTCTACAGTGAAAACGTATCTCTGGCCAGATCTATGTAATGAAGGGAATTCTTATACCACACGGTAAGAATGCAGTTACCTTTAGCAGAGTGAAATGTAGACTGAGTATACTTTTTGAAATTTGGATCACTGAGTGAATTCAGGGCAAAGAGGGAGAGATGTTTTCAATAAGGTTTACTCCAAGAAGGAAACTTTCCAGAATGAGATGTGAGTGGAAGGTGTAAAACAGCGTGAATGGAGAGGCTGAGCCACACTGAGACCAGAGGAAAAGTGGCAGCACAAAATGCAACTTGATGCTAGTGCAGGGAAGGTAGACTGGATCAAAGAGCTTAAGGTGATGTGGGGAGGGACCATTATGTGAGAGAATATGTTTTGTAATTGGAGAGGGAGACCCTGGAATCAGGAAGAGGAGAGGAGCAGGGAAGAGGATGGAACAGCAATGGCAGGGGTTTCTGCGATAATTCAGGAAGCACCGCTGAAATTCATGCCTAGCATCTGCCAGTAGTCCCTGAAATAAACATCCTAAATCTGGTCCGATATCAATGCTCATCAAATTGTGATTGAATAGTATCCTTGAGAGCTTTAGTCAACCATGGGTGGTTCATCTCCTCAACAAGTCGTTCCTTTTGAGCAGAAACAAATAATTGCTGAGCATAATGGGATATCTGCTTGAATGTCTGCCCATGTAGACCCACTGACCTTCCTCTGGGTTTCTATTCACATTATGCTTCTGACCAGATGTGAGTCAGAACTCCTCCTTTTAATGTCCGGTTATTTTCAGTCATTCAGAGGGAACTTCTGCATGTGGCTGAACACATGATCAGCGGAAGGTGACTCCTTTCTCCCAGTTTCTCCAACTCTGACAATTCTGATTGATTATGCCACATTCCAGTGAGCTGCCTCTGACATGAGCGCTTTTCCTTCTAACCAGGAATCCCCTAACTACGGTGGACAGGGCCTTATTCTGTGACTGACCTATCTCCCACATTGCCGACCCCACTGCACTCTCATTCACTTGTACTGTTTCAAATCAGTCTCCACAAAGTTGGAGGCCAGCACGGTGGCTCAGTGGTTAGCACTGCTGCCTCAGAGCACCAGGTACTCGGGTTCATTTAGAGCCTCGGGTGACTGTGTGGAGTTTGCACGTTCTCCCTGTGTCTGCGTGGGTTTCCTTCGGGTGCTCCGTTTCCTCCCGCAGTTCAAAGATGTGCACGGCAGGTGAATTGGCCACGCTAAATTGCCCATAGTGTTAGATCCATTTGAGAGAAATGGGTCTGGGTGGCATACTCTTCAGAGGATCGGTATGGACTTGTTGGGCTGAATCTAATCTAAACTAAAAAATCCTGTCATTGCTGCTCACAATGCAGTATCCTTCACACTGGGGAGACAAAACAGAAACTGCTATGAGGAACACTCCCACTTTGTCTGTAGAAATAACCCTGACCCTCTCATTGCTTCCCATTTCAATAACCTACCTTGCTCTCATGCTAACATTTCGGTCCTGAGCTGCTGCAATGTTCCAGTGAAGCACAACCCTAGCTCGAATAACACCTCAGTTTACACTTTGGTACGTTACAGCCTGTAGGAGTTAATATTCAATTCGATAACTTCATCGCCTGACCCCATTATGACTGTTCTCCATTTTCATACATTCTCTCTCCTAGTCTGGCTATGACGTTGGGTGGTTGTGCCTTCTTTATCTTGCACTCAATCGAGAGAACCCCTTTCCCCCAATTCGCATCTTTCACATCATCCTCTCGTTCACCACCGTTAAAAGCCTATTTATCTTTTGCCACACTCTCTTTTACTCATCACCCACTCCCCCACCTCTGTCAAGGGATTAAACATCCCATTTTCCAATACTTTTCAGTTCTGAAGAAGTGTCACAGTGGACTTGAAACGCTAACTCGGTTTCTCTGTCTCTGCAGATTCTGCCAGACCTGCTGAGTTTCTCCGGGGTTGAATAGGCACAGCACAAATTTTTAAATAATCAAATAATCATGGATACTGGAAATAAAAACACAAATATTTCTGGAGAAACTGGACCTGAAAGATGAACTCTGCTTTCATTCCACAAGATACTGCCAGACCTGCTTAGTTTCTTCAGCTCGGTCTGTTTTTGAACAAGTTCCACAGATGTCTGTCAAAGAAGCTGAAAAGCTCTGCCCAATACTGAGCGCTGGGTACCAGGGAAGTGAACAGTAACACCAGGTTCACAGATTCATTGGCTCTGAACGCGTATAAGGCTGCATCACGGGCACTGCAGAGCTCTTAACCGGGGTCAGGGAGAGAAACAGAGGGAAACACATTCACTTTAAATATAGAAGATGTCATTGCAGGAATGGAAAAGATTCACATGAATATGTTAAAGAATTTAAGTAATGTGACAAATTGGAAGGGTGACACCATGGAGAGATCCTAACAGAATGAGAATATGAAAATGGAAATGCCACCACATCAGAAACCAGGTTAGATCACTGAGTACAGTGCTGATGGGTGAATGGGTCTCGGTGTGAATTAGGGGACAGTCAGTAGAATTGAACTACAGATATTGCAGGTCAAACTGGGCATTCATGTGATGATGTAGATCAGAGCAGCAGCAGCATTGTGTTAAATCACAATCTGTAACTTTTTTTCCCCGGGATAATCTCTCAATCTACCATTAACATCAAACTGATCCATGGTTCAGTAAGGAGCGTGGGTGAACATACCAGAGTTAGAACCATGTGTATCTAACCCTGATTACAAACCATTAAAGGTATGGTACTTGACCAGTTACTTTCCAAATAGCAGGATTAACATCTGATAGAGAGCACAAAATTATCTAAAGACCAACAGATCAGATCTAAGCGTTGCAGTCCTGCTACATCCAATTATAAATGTCAATGGACTACTAAACAACTCATTGGAGGAGAGTACTCCACAAGTATCTCCATCCTAAATAATGGACTGCTCTATACATCAGTGTAAAAGATAAGGGTATAGTGTCTGCACCATCCTCAGCCAGGAGTGTTGAGTGGATGATCCAATGGCAATGGGCCCTGACACCATTCCTGTAATAGGACTGAAGACTTGGGCTGCACTACAAGCCGTGTCCCTGGGGAAGCTGTTTCATTCCAGCTCCAACTCTGACATCTCCCTGGCAATGTGAAAAATTACTCAACTATATCCAGTCCGCTAAGAAGAATAACTACAATCTGTCTAATTACCACCCCTTCAATCCGATCACGATAGTCACATTAGTGGGAGTACTTTTTGACAGAGTTGTCAAGCAGCACAGGAATAACCAGCTCAGTGCGATTTCTGATAGGTCCCCATGTGGCGATGGTGCTGCTGTGGAAATGTCACTGGATTATTAATCCAGACCAGGCTAATGCTCTGGCAGCTGGTGGAACTTAAAAACAATTAATAAAATATCGAGATCTAAAATCTGGTGTCAGGAATAGTGACTTTGAAGCCAATGTCAATTGTGATTACCATTTTCCTTCCCAAGTATATTTTCACGAAGTGAGTCTCCCGTGCTTTCCTGGTCTGCCTAAAAGTGACTCCAGATACACCGGCATGTGATAAACTCTTCAATGGTCTCTCAAACTTCCAAGCAAGGCACTCAATTGTATCAAACAGCTCATCATTCTTAAAGGATAAACCGGGTCAGAACACTCGGTCTCAGCCTTGTTGTTGGAAATGGGAATGGGAAACACAGTCCTGACATACCCGCAGAGTCCTCCTTTCGAACGTCTGAGAGCTTGTGACACGACTTGCAGAGCTATCCCACAGACTGCACAGAAACATCAGGAAGGGAGGAGGTCATTCAACTCATTGAGCATCCCCCATTCTAGATAGTGGAGAAGATCTCCTCAGTGCGATGTGCCCAATACAGTATTCATATCAATTAACATGTTTAAACGTCGGGATATATAAAATGGGAACTGCAGTAGTTGCTTTGGTCCATCAATTTTGATCCTCCCTTCATTATATAGGCAGCTCAGATAGCGCATGTTTATTAAGCACAACTTGTCTGCATCACAATTCGTGAATTGTGCATCCTCTTTATAAAGCGAGCTCCCATTCACTGTAACGCAATTCCATCCCCGGCACCAGCTGAATAGCAAAACCCAGCTTCAGGATCCTCTGTCTGCAAAATGCTCCCTCAGTGTGTTCACTAAAGCAGGAATGTAATCTGCTCTGCAAGCCTTGAAACTGAGCCTGAAACTAGGAATTGTAGTCTACATTTAGACAGACCTTTATTTCAACATGGAATTCCATGTCAGCATCATGTGGTCAGTCGGCTCATGCGCTTTTTGGCGAAGTGCTTGGTGAAACTTACAGTGCTGAAATACGTGGCTTTAGTGTGAAAGTGTTGCATTTACAATATTGTTTCATTACAATATATGATTTAAAGATTTTCTTAGACTATGCTCGTGTGTGTTTGATTAACTTAAATTTTTGGTTTTTACTGATTTATTTTTTGAGGGGAATGGTTTGCCCCTTGTCCACTTTTTCCCATAGACAGCATTATTAATATTGCATAATTTTCTACAACACGGTGTTCCACAGGAATTATTGGAGAAAAAACATGGAATGATATCTGATCCTCTATCTTCACACGATGCTCCTGCTCTCTGTCTATCCCTTTAATTTCCAGAAATCCTCATTTATATTCAGTGTCTTGGCTTCCACAGCCTTATGTGTCAGAAAATTGACCAAGTTCAGCAGTCTCTGAGTGAAGATATTTATTCTCATCTCAATGCAGAGTGGCCTGTCTGTACCTAATGTTGTGGCCCCTTGTTCTTTGATGTCCCAGTCAGGGGAATTATCATCCCTGCTTCCAATCTGTCTCACCCCGTCAGAATTTTAGATATTTCACTGAAATCACCACTCATTTTCCTAAACCCCATGGAATGCAGGCCCAGTCGTCTAAAACTCTGCTCCCACAACAAACCGGTCTTCCCAGAGATCAGTATGGTCATCCTTCACTGCTCTCCCTCAATGTCAGATTTGTCCTTTATTGGTAAGATGAGCAAAACCGCACAAAATACTGCACAATGTTCGAGATGGGGTGTCACCAAGGGCCTGCACAGCTGCAGTAAGACACCCTTACTCCAATACTCCAATACTCCTGAAATGAAGGTCAATGGGCTATTTATCTTCCAAACTGCTTTCTGTTCCTGCAATATTGCTTTCAGTGACTGGTGTACAAAGTGATCCAAATCCTTTCAATGTTACAGCTACCCATTTGGTGGGTCTATGCACACTGGTCAGTGTGTCAGTGCCATTCCCAGCATTGACTTCTGGTTTCACAACTCAAAGCCCTGCATGGCCTTCACAGGTCAGCGCATAAGGAAACAAAAATAATGCTTTAGTTCCTCTATCGATCAACCTTTTTTAATCAATCCATTTTCAATTGATCGGCTGGCATTCTATTGTTTCCAACAAAGTGCACAACATCACATCTCCCCCCCCCCCCCCCCCCATTGCTGTACTGAGCTGCAATTGCTTTATCTTCCCTTTCACAATGACATATCTTTAGAAGCTATCACTCTTATAATTCTCATTGTTATACTCTTCGGAAAAGCATCAATTTCTATTTTAAACAGTTTAATGATGAGCATTCCACAATCATACAATCACAGAAACACAGACTCCATATCGTTCGAAATACAGCACGATCTACATTAGTCCCACTTTCTGACATGAGGCCCAGAACCAGGCATGTTATGACACTGCAAAAGCTCGTCCAAGTACTTTGCATTGTTGTGGAGTTACCCATAACAACCATTCTCTCTCTTCCGGACCCCACCATCTTTTGGGTGACAAAATATCTATACATTCTCTCTAAACCTCAAGCATTTCACTTGTTCCCTTGTTCTTGACTAAAAGGAACAGCTGCTGTCTATCCACTCTGTCCATACCCCTCGTAATCTTATCCTTCTGAACCACGTCCCCTCAGCCTCCTTCTGCTCCAAGGTAAACAACCGAGCTTATCCAGCCTCTCGCCATAGCTGATTCGCTCCATCCCAGGGAACATCCTGGTGAATCACCCCCACAAACCCCATTCCCCTCAGTGTAAAGACATCATTTCATAATGTGCTATCCTGAACTTCACACTGCATACCATCTTGCCCTAAACAAACTCCTGTATAACTCTTATAATCTATGTCTACGACTCCTAAGCCTTTTTAGCTCAACTATTAACCTGTTCAGTCACATTTAGGAATGTGTGGAAAAGCATCCTCTGAGATTCGTAGTGTGCTGCCATTCATTGAATCCTCCCCTGCCTGGTTCCTTCTCCCAAAGTGCATCAACTCATATTTACTAGCGTTACATTCCATCTGCCATCGATCTGTACTTCTGACCATTCCGTCTGTATCTTCCTGCAGCATAAGGCCTTCCTCCTCGCTGCCAACCACCCGGCCAATCTTTGTGTCCAACTCAAACTGATTTATCACGCTATCCCCCACTCTCCCCTCCACATTCTCATCTCCAAAATTTATGATAACCATAAATGATAAGGTTAAAAATTACACAAAAACATCTTAGAGTCCAAAAGGTTGATTCGCTAGTACTGGGTTTCGAAGGGCTGCTTCTTCATCAGGTGGTTGTGCACTTTGAAAGCTTGAAATTAAACCAATTGGACTATAACCCCAGTGTTGTGTGATTTTTAACATTGTCGATATCCAATCCAACACCAGCTCCTCCGAATCACAAATATTTGCTTGGATCCCTTCCATTCGTCTAAAATGCTTGGAACCCATTTACTACCTTCCATTTATCTACAATGGCTTCCAGTCTCTGCAGAATGTACAGGAAAATAAAACAGTCATCGACTGTGCAATTAATACGTCCATTGGTGCCTTCGTTCAGATATTTTGATACGAAGTTAATCTGTTTTGTCAGACTTAGCAATGTCCCATCTAGTTACATTTTTCAAGTACTGCCATGTTACTGATATACATTGGCTTTATATCTATAGTTCCATAAGCACCATCTGATCACTTGGTTTTCTAGGTGATTTTCTGGATCTTCCTCCATGAAGACAGATACAAAGTAACTGGTTATTTTCTTGGCCATTTCCTTGTTCTCTACAATAAACTCTCCTCTCCCGATTACAAATTTCTACGTTTGACATTGCTTTTCTTTTGTTTCCTTTGACATATAGATAGGAGATTGATGCAGTCTTTGTGTTCCTGCCTGTTGGCACGCATGTTCGCATTGTGATTTCCTTATCAGCTTCATGGCCCTCCTTTTCTGGATCATCAATTTCTGAGAATTCTCAGGTTTCCACAATTTCTGGAATTCTTCTGAAGTCACTTCCTATCATTAATATAATATTTAATTTGTTACGTTAACCATCATTAAGTCTCTTGCTCACTCTGTGGTGTTTGTAAGTTCAATAAAGAGACGTATTTTTCCGACTTTGCAGTACTTCTATAAATCTCCTGATCCTGACCAGATCTATTCAGGAACTCTGCAGTTGGATAGAGAAAAAAATACGGAGCCCTAGTTGGTACTTTTCCAACTTCGCTGGCCAACGTGTGAGGTCCTTGAAGACTGGAGGACAATGAATACTGTGCCCTTATTCAAGGAGGGCTACAAAGGTAAACCTGGGAGCTATAGATCAGTAGAACTAACATCTGTAGTAGATAGTTACTTGAGGAGATTCTGAGAGATAAGATATGCAGAGGAACCTTGATTAGCCGATTGAGATGGACGGAGCACTATTTCATTTAGATAATTGATTATTCTGTTAATTGATCTACTCTGAGGCTCGGAGTTTTCTGTGAAGTCTTCTCCCCATTCAGGAGAAAAGGAAAAAGCATACTGCGTGCGAGACCCCACGCTACGTCTGCTCCCACCCCGCCTTGTCTGCTTCTACCCTGCCCCAACTAAGCCCTGCCCACCCCGAACCCTGTCTACTCCCACGCCGCCGCTCACACGCCCACAACCCCGTCCACTCCCACCCCACGTCCCTGTCTGTCCCCCCCCCCACCCACAACCTGCCTGCTCCCACACCCCCCACCCGCCCGCCCACATCCTCATCCGCTCCCACCCCATGCTACTGCCTTCCCCGCCCTCCCCAAACCCTGTCCACTCCCATCCAAACCCGCCCCACCAGCCCACAAATCCCGTCCAATCCCACACCCGTCTGCCCCTGCCCGTTCCTAACCCTGCAACACCAACGTCGGACCCTAACCCCACACACCCGACCATCCCACCCATCATCCAAACCCCATCCACACACCCGCACGACTCTAACTCTGCTCCCCCAACCCTGCACCGCCAAACCCCACACTCCCAACCATCCCCACCCAGCTTCGGACTCCCGTCTGCGCCCCATCCGCCCCTAGACCTGTACCCCCAAACCAGCATCTCCAACCACCTCCCCTAGGGCAGCCAGACTGTACACCAACAGGACTGCTGCTGCTGTCTTTGTGGGGGTAAGTCTTCAAATAGCACACACACACACACACTCACACAAACACACGTTTCGACAAGTTCCACCTTTGCTGTGTTGGTGCAGTTACCTGGGGAAGGGGGTTGAGCGTAAACCCCTATATAGAACTCCACAGAAAGTGTGGGGTGAGAGAGATAGAGAAGTCGGGAGGTCAGTTTTTTTGGAGACAGTACCTGGACTGTTCTTGGCAGCATTTTAGTTAGACAAGTTTTTTTTTAATCATTGTACCTGCAAACAAAAGATGCAATCAGTCTTGAAAGACATAATGTTTCTATCGGGAACTTTAGATCCCCTTTGGATCATCCAAACTTCGGAGAATTTATATTTGGACAATCGTGGTTCCTCTATACATGCATTTGAAAGACAGGGTTTGATTAGCAGAGGTCAGCATGGCTTTGTGCATGAGAGATCATGGCTTTCAACCTTGTTACAGTGTTTTGATGAAGTGACCAGGAACAGTGATGAGGGCTGAATGGTATATTAGTCTATATGGATTTCTGTAAGGCCTTTGATAAGGTTACAGAAGATCAGCTAGTCTGGAATGTTTGATTGCCTGGAATCCAGGGGGAACCGGTTAAATAGATATGCAATCAGCTTGTTGGTAGGAAGCAAAGAGTAATATAGAAAGGATGCTTGTCGGACTGGAGACCTGTGAATAGTGAAACACCACAGGGGTCGGTGCTGGGAACATTGTTTCTCTCTCTCTCTCTCGCTCTATATATATATATATATATATATATGCATATTATATTATATATATTCTCTCATCTACATCATAGATGTACGTATTATATATATATATATATATATATAATACGTACATCTATGATCTAGATGAGAATGCACTGGCATTATTTGCAAGTTTGTTGATGACACTAAAATAGGCAGCATCATGGAAAGTGTGGAAGGCTATCAGGAATTTTGGAAATTTCAACAGCATCTTGGTCAGCAGTGGACTGAGAAATGGAAAATTCAGTTCAATACAGATCGGTGCAAGTTCTTGCATTTTAGAAAGTCGAGTCAATGTTGGAGTTTCATGGTGAATGCTTGGGCTTTAAGGAGTGTAGTTGAGCAGAGGGATCTTGGAATTCAGATGCACGGTGCTCTGAAAGTGATACACAGGTACACAGGGCAGTGAAGAGGGCATTTGGCACACTGGCCTTCATCAGTCAGTGCACTGAGTATCGAAGTTGAGGAGTTACGTTGCACTTACACAGGACGCTGGTGAGGCAGTATTTGAAGCGTCATGATCGGTTTTGTTAACTTTCCAATTGGAATGATATTATTAAACTGGAAAGAGTGCAGAAGAAATTTACAAGGACTTTGCCAAGTTCTTAATGATCTGAGTTTTAGGGAGAGGTTGGACAAGGTAGGACTTTTTACTTCAGAGTATATGAGACTGAGAGAGATCTTATAGACGCTTAAAATATCACAGGAGGCATGGATAGAATGAATGCACCCAGTCTTTTCTTCCCAGGGTTGGACAGCAATGACTGACAAGAGGGCATCAGTTTAAGGTCGGGGTAAGAATAAAAGGGAAACTGACGAGCAATGATCTTTACACGCACCTTGGTATGCATATGGAATGAGATGCCAGGGAAGTGATTGAGGTGGATACATTAGCAACATTTAAAAGGCATTTGGACAAATACTCGGATAGAAAAGGATTAGAAGGATACAGGGCGATGGCAGGGAAATGGGTTTGAGTGAATGGACATTTTGTTCAGAATAGACCACTTTGAGCTGAAGGACCTGTGTCCGTGCTCTAGGACTCTGTGAGTCGAACAACCATTGCTTGTCTCCCACTGAATGTTATATATTACTTTCCCAATTTACCGGAGCGAACTTGACACTCTACCCTCCAGGCTTCCATGATGCTTGACCAGAATGCTCGCAATTTGGTATTGTATGCGGACGCCATGTAAAATGCACCTTATTAACGTCACTATTACCCAAAAACTGCTGCGGAGTAAGGTTAGTAATTAGTCTTTCTTACCACATCACACCAACTCCGGAATAACCTGCTCTCTAGTTTGGTTCACAACATACACTCAACCCACCTCATATACACTTATGGAATTTATTTTTCACAGCATGAGCAGTCACTTAGTTAACACAGTTTAGATACAACTTGAGACCATTCAATAAGACTGCAGTATTCACAATACTTGCATGTGTAATTTCCAGAGCACGTGATGTTCTGATTTTCTGCTACCGTTTTGGCTTCGATATAAAACAACAATGTTTGCTTCTCCTTGCTATTTGTAAGCTCTACCTAAACTGCTTCTGCGAAAGCTGAGGGACATGTCTGTTTCGTTATTAATGATAAGACATGGACAAGACATTCGCGGAGGCTCACCTCGACGCTGGGATTATCTGAATAAATATCCAACAATACAGGACAATCATTAATAATCTTCCCCGCTCTGACAGGATAAGTGTCACTGTATTCTGTCTGCTTCCTCACACTCACTCATATCTCTATAGCACCTGCCTCTATCTCCAAATAAGGCTCAGGCACTAACACTATCTAATTTCCTCTCTCTAATAATACTATTGAATACCTCATCTGAATTATAACATAACAATAAAAATACAATACTGTGGACTGACTCACTAGGACACCTCACCATGTCACCCCATTTGGACCAGCACTAAGCACCCACACTCCCACCCTCACTCCCTCCCTCCCTTTCTGAGAGAAAAAGCCTGGAATAGGACAGAAAAAGGCCAACCCAGGTGGTGGGGTGCCTGATCTCTGTTCCCTCTGCCCTCCGTACGCTGTGTAGGGAGGACCTTGTTACGACCCAAAGAGTACCGGACGACTTGTGTGGGGCAATGATCAGCCTAGGACAATTCTCACTTTCAACCCACTGGCAGTTCCAGCGTCAGCTTTCTCACTCTCCAAACAAAAATCAGAAACCTCACTGCACAGAGATGCAGGTATAGAATTACATTGAAATATTGGTAAATACCCCAATATACTAACATGTAAATTATGTACAAGAAGACAAGCATACACACACATAGAAGCACACAAAGACATATACAGTCACACAAAAATGAAACAAACACAGATAGAAATACACACGCTGGTACACAGACAGATGTAGGCAAACAAGTGCCCATATAACAAGCAGATGGACACACACTAGTCTCATTAATACACAAATAGATCAGTCTTTGATTTATAAGGGGATCAGTGATGCTAGGAAAAAGGCAGAAGAATGAGGTTGGGGAACATATAAGAAATTATGAAATGGGATATCAGCTCGATGGATTGAATGGCCGAATTCTGCTCTTTTTTTAGTTCTCACGTGGTGTTATGCTATCAGGCGTTTTCTTCCTGAGACAGCAGCAGAGGCTGGGATATTTGATTGGAAAGAGACAGAGGAAATGTGGGACAGGTTTGGAGTGCTGAATGGCTTCTGTCTGTTCCTAATTACTATATTTTTTTATCTGAAAAGAGATGGTGATTTGATGTTGGGTTATCAAAGTTTAAAATAACGGGTCCCGCAATGAAATAGTGTTGTACTCTCTGTGGTGTCCTCCTTCAGGCTATCAGTATAGATTGTAAATAACTGATGCCATCGGACACATATTGTGCTACTCCAGCAGATACACTTTTACCATAATGATCCATTAATCCTGACTCTCCGATTTCTATGTGTTAACCAATCATCATCCGATGCTAATACATTATCCGTCAGAGTATGAGCTTCTGTCTCGTGTAAGAACCTTTATTTTGTGATAGCTTGTCGAAAATATCTGGAAATCCTTGCGTCTACCAGATCCCATTTATCAAATCCGCTTGTTACGTTCTCAGGATCTCCAGAAACACGTTGCATGAACTTAAAGGCAAAATATAATTTCCCGATTCACAAAACCACACTGACTCTGTGTAAAGCTTTTCTAAACGTCCATGCTGGCCAGGTTTTCCAAACTAAATTGGTCCCATCTGCTTGCATTTGGCGCACAAGCCTCTAAATGTTTTCCATTCATATGTTTGTCCAAATGTCTTTTCAATGACGGCTGTCCATGCATCTTCCTCTGGCAGCTCATTCCATACCCTGACCACTCTCTGTGTAAAAACGTTGTTCCTTCGTCCCTTTTAAATATTTCCCTTTCACCTTAACGCTATGCCTTCTATGTTTGAACTCACCCATCCTGTGGAAAAGACTTGAGCTGGGCCCAGTGCAGTGTTCCTGCTTACTTTTCCGAGCAAGCACAGGACCTGGAATTAGCGACTGCTACATCAGCAGAGGCAACGTGTGTGAGGTTTGGCCAGTCAGAAAAGGTGTTGCAAGAAGATCGGGGACTTCGTTGTTGGTTGGTGGTGCGTTGGTGTTGATGAAGTAGACAATCAAAGGGCATCATTACAACTTCGATGAGGTGGGTGCAACAGTAAGAGACATGTCTCTGACATTGGAGGGTCTGGCACTGTGGGCGACGAGGTGGTGATGGAAGAGTATTGCCCAGCGGCAAAGATTTTGCCTGAGGATCAGCAACCTCGATGTTGGTGGCCTCTCGTGTAGATGGTGATGAAGCTGGTATCCAGTGATGGTGGATGCAGTGTAAGGAGCTGACTCAGGACCCATGGACTTTCTTACAGGTATATGTTTCTTTTTTTTCAATATTCAGTCTTCAAATCGTTTAAAACCCGTGTCAGTTTGATGCAGAAATGTCTTGTATATACCCTGTAAAATACACCTGAGAGGAAACTCCAAATCAATATCAAAATATTCGTTCATTGTTTCCTGATAAGGCCATGTCCATACGTTAGCCCTAGTTCCATAAGATGTAATGTGCACACTAGTTTGGGGACTTTACCGAAAATCTTACCAAAAATTCAAATACATTACATCATAATTGACTAACCAGTCAGTATCTCAAATATGATTCCCATTTCATCAATTTATGCTGACGCTGTCTATGTTCATTACTTTCAATCCCAATATTTTCTACAAAACCAGTATTAAACCATTTCATTCTATTCTTTTTTTCACCTGACTTGGGTTTCCTAGTCGTGCTGGGAAGTTTTTTTTTTGTTTTGTTGATGTTTTCTTCTGTGAAGACAGAACTGAAGCACTTGCTTCACTGTTCCGCCGCCTTTCCTGTTTTTCCATTCTCTATTCTCTGTTTCAGATTGTAATAAGCTGCTAATTTTCGTTTACTTTCGCAATAACATACTTTTGAAGCTATTACAGTTGAGTCGTATAACCTTTATTAATACGTGTTTTCAGTATCCAGCAATTTCTGCCTTAGGCTGCTCAATGACTACCCTTCCCAATCATACAATCAGTGAAGGAGATATTCTGCACCATCAGAAATACAGCACGATATACCTTATTCCCACATTCCTACATGCAGCCTGTACGGGGGGAATGTTATTAGAATCTGATGCTTATCCATGTACTTCTTAACGGTTATGTGGTGACCCACGACAACACCCCTCCCAGGGAGTGCATTCCAGACCACAACACTCTCTGGGAGAAAAAAATCAATTCTCAAATTCTCTGTAAATCTCAAACCCTTCACTTTAAATGTCTTATCCCTTGTTCTTGGTCTTTTAACTAAAAGGAACAGCTGCTGTCTATCCACCTTGTCCATGTCCCCTGTAATCTCATCCTTCTGAATCACGTCCCCTTCAGCCCTATCTTTTCCAAGTAAACAACCCGAGCTTATCTAATCTCTCTCCATCCCTGATAAGCTCCATCCCAGGAAACATTCTGGTGAATCTCATCTTTACCCCCTCCAGTGTAATCACATTCTTCCTGCAATTTAGCTCCCAGAACTTCATGCAGCATTCTATCTAGGGCCTAACCAATGGCGTGTTCCCCGATCATATTATGTACATCTCAATGAAGAACAAACAAAATGCCTACAGTCCCATGTTCTTTCTGAATTAACTTATTACCCGTCCAATCACATTCAGGGATGTTTAGAGAAGTACCCTCTGAGATTCCTAGCGTGCAACTTCTTCCAAAGTGCATCACCTCATATTTATCAGGCTATATTCCATTCTGCCATTGATGGAATGGTCAGACCATTTCCTCTCTTGTCTGAAACATTATCCTGTGATACAACTCATGTGGATTTACATCATCCCCACTTGCATCTTAGTTGAGAGCTCTTAATGCATCTTCTCGAATTTTGTACCTGCATCTTCCGTCTCCAGGGAAAACAGATACGAAACACTCATGTAATAATCCATCAATGTCCTCCACTTCACACATTGATTGCCCCCTTGGTTTATAATTGGCTCTAATTGTTCCCTGGTTATTCTGTTCTACTTGCTGTTTTTTGTATATTCTCTCTCACCTTGCTTTCTGCAATTCTTCAAGCACCTGTATTAGTAAGTCTCCT